>NW_011494899.1:7420586-7448921 GCF_000754665.1 Bison bison bison | reverse complement strand
ACAAAAGGACTCACATCTCAAGGTATTGGGTAAAAAGTTCATTTGCATTTTTCTGTTAAGATGATAGGATTCTTCAGGCAAGAATACTGGAATGGGTAGCCATTCCCTTCTCCTGGGGATCTTCCCCAGCCAGGGGTCAAACCTGGGTCTCCCCCATTGCAGGCAGATTCTCTACCATCTGAGCCCACCAGGGAAGCCCTAAGATGTTATAGAGAAACCCAAACAAAATTTTTGGCCAACCCAGTATCTCAAACTAGAAATTTTTCAATAGAGAAGACTGCTTGATTTGTAAGATTACAGTCCACAGAAGAATTTTCATGAATTCGAATCTATCACCTTGCAAACAAAACCATTTTCAACTAACTCCCACTTTCCCTGATGGGGGTAAGAAGGGAATCTTACCTTGTTTTTCACTAAACACGATGATGAAGGCCAAGTTGTTGGGTGTATAAAATCATGACATCAAAAAACTAAAAGACTCCTTTGAATAATGACTCCACTAAAATGGTTCCCTTTACATCCCAGGACACTGTATATGGCGGGTATCAGAGTCTTGCTTCTTGCTCATTCTCAACAAGGCCCCCTAAATGCCAGGCCCAGAGATGATCACTAGGGTACAAATGGGCAGGCAGTACCTGTCCTGAGATGCTCGCAGCCCGCCCAGGGTCTCTGGGACAGAACTGAGCCCTAGGTGGCTTTGGAGGTCACGAGCCTTAGCAAAAGCCACCTGGAGGGTCCTGGGAAGGCACAGTGGTTCAGCCGTTCAGGTCCTGAACAGGAACCAACGTCTCAGGCCTTCCTCCCACGTGCCACAGGGCACCTCCAATATATTACCCCAAACTGAGCTTTCAGTTTCCTTCCCCAAATCTTACTTCTCCCATGAAGCTCTGAGTGTGGTTAATGTCACTATGTCCATCTTCACTGGTTCACATCCACTTCCCCTTTCATTTTTCCTTCTATGTCCTCCAGGAGCTAGTAAGTCACTGGGTCAGGCTGAGGGTTTCTCAGATGGTTCTGGAACCATTCTCATCACTGGCACATCTGCCAAGGCCCTTGTGGAACCTGAATGTCTTGTTGGGCTGTGGCAGCAGTGGCTGGGCTGGTTTCACTCGGTTATCCTTGGCACAGTCACTGGCACATAGCAGGTGTTTAATCAGTGCTAAACTGGGAACCCAGTGGTTGGAAACTTCATTCTCAGGGTGCCCGTAATAGAACCAGGAAGTAGGACCCAAGGAAAGACAGTGCCTTGGAGAACCAGGCTTAAATGCTGACACCACCATCTTTCTGTGCTTCCTCTTTCTCATTTTTTCTTGAGCCTCCAAAAATCAGAAGCCAATAGCACTGTGACAATGAGCTGCAATAAATACTGTGTACACCTGACTGGATTCCCCAGGAGGTGCCAGCCTCCACAACAACAGCTCTGGGGAATCCAGATCAACCTCCAGCCGGGTGAATGGCGGAGGAGGGGGTGTCCCCGTGGACAGAGCCTGGGGTTCTACTGCCTAGTTCAAGTCCTGCTCCTCCCTGCCTCTCCTGGCACTCACCACTCCACACTGCCCCAAACCAGCCTACCAAAGAGGTGACCACGACTTGGATCTTTTGGCAGGCCATGCCCACCTAGCAGCAGATTCGCTGGTCAAAAGTACAGACACTAAGTCTACACTGGTACAACTAACAGCTATGGCACCCCACTCCAGTACTCTTGCCTGGAAAATCCCATGGATGGAGGAGCCTGGCGGGCTGCAGTCCATGGGGTCGCTAAGAGTTGGACACGACTGAGCGACTTCACTTTCACTTTTCACTTTCATGCATTGGAGAAGGACATGGCAACCCACTCCAGTGTTCTTGCCTGGAGAATCCCAGGGATGGGGGAGCCTGGTGGGCTGCCATCTATGGGGTCGCACAGAGTCAGACATGACTGAAGTGACTTAGCAGCAGCAGCAGCAGCAGCATATATCCATGGTCTTTATTTTCAGCTTTCTGCCACCAGGACTTCTGTCCACTACTACATTCTCAGCAGCTATAACAGCACCTGACCCACACAGACGCTCCTTTGTTAAACAAATGAATCCTTATTCTGCCTGGGAAACCTACAATCCAAGTCAGACTCCTAAAATTTGGAATTAAGAGTAAAAAGAGTAAAATTAAGAGTAAAAAACCCCCAGAATCTTCTACAAATAAAAAGCTGTCTTCACGACAGCATATGTGACAGAATGGAGAACCTCTTTGCTTCATTTGGGTTTTTTGGTTTATTTTTTGGCCATGCCACTTGGTTTATCGAATCTTAGTTCCCCAACCAGGGATTGAACCTGCACCCTCAACAGTAAAAGCAGAGTCCTAACCACTGGACCACCAGGGAATTCCCCCTCTCTGCCTCTTGTTGTCAGCTATACTATTAATATAACGGAAGGGGCTGCCAAGAAGAGGCATACGTTAAACGGGATGTGCTATACTAGTTGCTCTATTTTCTAAGCTCTTACCAGTTTTATTTTAGAAGAAAGATTTTCTGGCAGTTTTGCTTTTAGTTGATTTGTTTCCTTGAATGTCGGTGGAAATCCACTCAGGAAAGCCAAATCTTGCATTAGCACTAGCCCAGGGACTTCCTTATCTGTTGTCTAAAATAAGAACAGGAAAAACACAGCTCACTTTCCACATCATAAGGCTGGTGAAAACTTACAGCTGAGAAAACTAGGAAAGATCTATTACTGCATCACACAAACTTCAAAACAAGAATGGTATGATTATTTAAATCAATACTAGTACTGGAAAGCTAGGCTTAGAGGAAAAGTAAACATTAAAAAGCCTCTCAAAGTAAAACAGCTTGATTTCTCATACTTTTATTCTAATGGATTGCAAAAACACAGCTAATTTGAAGTAACATACCAAATAGCCCCTCCAAACTGTCTGTCTGCTGTTTCCTTTAAACATTCCAGCCTGGGCATCTTCAACTACAACAGAGAATACAATAAACAAGCATGATTTTAGTGAATACTTAACCATGATGTCTGGCAGGACACTGTACAAGGCATTTTGAGAGCTGCCAAATTCTCCAGTGGCCACGTATGGATGTGGGAGTTGGACCATAAAGAAAGCTGAGCGCCCAAGAATTGATGCTTTTGAACTGTGGTGCTGGAGAAGACTCTTGAGAGTCGCTTGGACTGCAAAGAAATCCAACCAGTCCATCCTAAAGGAGATCAATCCTGAATATTCATTGGAAGGACCTGATGTGAAGAGCTGACTCATTTGAAAAGACCCCGATGCTGGGAAAGATTGAGGGCAGGAGGAGAAGGGGCTGACAGAGGATGAGATGATTGGATGGCATCACCGACTCGATGGACATGAGTTTGAGTAGCTTCCAGGAGTTGGTGATGGACAGGGAAGTGTGCTGAAGTCCATGGGGTTACAAAGAGTCGGACACGACTGAGCGACTGAACTGAAACCAGTATAACACATGGTCTCAAAGAAAAGGTAGTTGGGGGAGACAAAATTAACCCATCCAATAAAAGGGGAGCTACTGTAACCCACTGTAATTCTGCAGTACTGAAGGAGAGGCTCCTGTGTGCAGAGGAAACAGAAATGAAAGATTGACAGGAATCACAGAGGTAGGACCAAACATCAAACATCGACAAGTTTCATTTAAAAAATAAAATTGATTGACCAGAGTAAAACATTTGGGAGTGGTGGGTACAAGGAAAAGAGGGCAACCAGAAGGGGCCCTTGAAAGCCAAGCCAGTGGCATTATTGATAGATGGATGGTGGAGAGCCACTGTAGGTCCTGGGGATTCCCCCAGAGTCACAGTGAACTCCTGTGATTTATCAGGTAATGTGATTAGAGCAAATTAAGTTGGGGGTAGGGAGGATGATAGGAGAAGGCAATGGCACCCCACTCCAGTACTCTTGCCTGGAAAATCCCATGGACGGAGGAGCCTGGAGGGCTGCAGTCCCTGGGGTCGCTAAGAGTTGGACACGACTGAGCGACTTCACTTTCACTTTTCACTTTCACGCATTGGAGAAGGAAATGGCAACCCACTCCAGTGTTCTTGCTTGGAGGGTCCCAGGGACGGGGGAGCCTGGTGGGCTGCCGTCTATGGGGTCGCACAGAGTCGGACACGACTGAAGCGACGCAGCAGGGAGGGTGACAGGCTTCCCAGGTGGTGCAGTGGTAAAGAATCGCCTGCTAACATAGGAGACCTGGGTTCAATCCCTGAGTCGGGACAATCCCCTGGACTAGGAAATGGCAACCCATTCCAGTATTCTTGCCTTGGAAATCCCCTGGACAGAGGAGCCTGGCAGGCTACAGTCTGTGAGGTCGCCAAGAGTCATACATGACTAAGCAACTAAGCATGCACAAGCAAGGAAAGTGATGATGCGTGCCTACCAGGAGACAGGTGTCAAGTGATGGGGACAAATGAAATCAGCAAACCTGCTGACATTTGGGGAGCTTAGAAAACAGGAGAGATCAGAAGGCTGTAATTCTCATTCTCAAAACAGACACAGAAAGCAGGGTCTACAGATTATACCCTGCAAGATGGATGTCAACCCTGGGGAAGAGTCTCAAATGTACCATAAAAATATAGTTGGTGAGTACTGGAGAAAGTCTTCACAATATACTGTTTATCTTTAATGGAAGCACTGAGTGCTAACAGCATGAGTTCATTATGGATAAATTTATCAGATACACATCTCACTCTGTCCCCATCTGTCTCTCCCCGTTGATAAGGTGGATTCTATACTGGTAGATCATTTCATGGCAAACACACAGAGGAAAAGTGGAAACAGTGACAGATTTTATTTTCTTTGGCTCCAAAATCACTGCGGATGGTGACTGCAGCCATGAAATTAAAAGACGCTTGCTCTTTGGAAGGAAAGCTATGACAAATCTAGACAGCGTATTAAAAAGTAGAGATATCACTTTGCTGACAAAGGTCCATATAGTCAAAGCTATGGTTTTTCCAGTAGTCATGTATGGATGTGAGCATTGAATCATAAAAAAGGTTGACCACCACAGAATTGATGCTTTCAAATTGTGGTGCTGGAGAAGACTCTTGAGAGTCCCTTGGACTGCAAGGAGATAAAACCAGTCAATCCTAAAAGAAATCAACCCTAAATATTCATGGGAAGGACTCATACTGAAGCTGAAGCGCTAATGCTTTGGCCACATGATGCAAAGAGCCGACTCATTGGAAAAGACCCTGATGCTGGGAAAGATTGAAGGCAGGAGGAGAAGAGGGCGACAGAGGATGAGATGATTGGATGGCATCACTGACTCGATGGACACGAGTTCGAGCAACCTCCGGGAGTTGATGATGGACAGGGAAGCCTGGCGTGCTGCAGTCCATGGGGTCACAGAGAGTCAAACATGACTTAGCAACTGAACAACAATACTGGTCGATCAGACAATTAGCAGAGCTGCACAATATGTATTTGTTCATAATCTCAGGAAGGCAGCTAAACACCACCTCATGTCATCTTTATGTGTCTAACAGAGACTAGATCTCAAGTTAGGCACGTTATAACCAATTCTGACCAGAGAGTATAAAATTATAAAAGCTACAGTCAACCTAGAGAGGGGTTTTGGAGGTCTGCTATAGGTTCTGTCTTATTCAACAATCCATCAAGGTTTTGGAAGATACAGAAGTGATGCTTGTGAAATGTGTGGGCTTACAGGAAGCCAACAGAGAAGCTGTTACCTTGGTAACAGACCAAGGGTTCTCCAAAGTCCTTGACTGTTTAGAGCCATCAGTCAAATCTAGCAAAATAAAGTCTCCTACAAGTAAAGGTAAGATCTTTAACTGGGCAACAAAACAAAACCAAGTATAAGTTAAAAGGAATCTTTGAATAAAAATCAAAATAAAAAAAATTAAATAAAATGGGTATTTGAGTTAGTAAATGTAAGTTTTTAAAAAAGACTTAGAGGAGTTTTAGTCGACAGCGAGTTCAGGATGAGTCGGTAATGCTAAGGCCATACTGAATTTCCTCCTAATGCTGTGCTTCTAAGCAGGAGAGGGCTTAGAGTAAGAAGGGTGATATTCCCCAACACCAACCCATCAGGAAACCCTATTGAGTTGGCCTTCAAATTGTCCAGACTCTAACCACTTCTCACCACCACACTAATCCAAGCCCCTTTCCTTCTTACCTCAATTATTACAACCTTTGCCCCTCCTCAGTCTATTCCCACTATAGCAGCCAGACTGATTCTTCTGGAACATAAGTCAGATCACAAAACCCTTCAATGATTGATTCCTCAACACACTCTGATTTAAAAGCAAAAGCCTGTCAT
The DNA here is from genome assembly GCF_000754665.1 of Bison bison bison. NCBI lineage: Eukaryota > Metazoa > Chordata > Mammalia > Artiodactyla > Bovidae > Bison > Bison bison. Next base: position 7,442,641 of record NW_011494899.1, on the reverse strand, counting down.
GGCTAACCTCAGCCTGTACCATTTGGTGCCTGTTACTTCTCTGGGCTCATCTCTTGCTCTCTCCTCGTTCACTCTATCCTAGCCACACTGGCCTCCCTGCTCTTCTTCGAACATGTCAGACAGACTCCTGCCTTAGGGGCTTTCCACTGGCTATTCCACTTACCTTGTATATAGGGAATATATGGAGAAGCACTGCTTGCCCACATACTCATGTGGCAGCCTCTCTCACCTCCTTCAAATTTTCATTAAAAATCACCTTCTCGGGGAGTCTGCCCTACCCCCCTCCCCCAATTTCCCCTGTTCTATTTTTCTCTACAGCATTTATCTACAAACTATAGGATTTAACCTGTATGCTGTATCAGTTGTCTGATCCCTGTGCCAAGATGTAAATTTGATGAGGGCAGAGATTTCTGTCCATCTGTTCACTTCTGCATCTGGCATATAGTATGCACTTGATAAACAGTGAAGAAACAGTCCCAGTCTCTTTGAAGACTGAACCACACTGGAATAATGTTCAACTCCAGCTGAAACACTTTAAAGGTAATAGAAACTAAAGTTTCTTCTGAGAGGAGCAAACTAGGGTGCGGTCAAGCACCTAAGAGACAGCTAAAGGAAGAAGAGGAAATGTTACACAGGACAGGGATTAGCTCCATAGGATCCCAAGGGTACAAACTGAACCAGTGTGAGAAAGCTATAAGGAAGCACTTTGTAGTTCCTCATAAAAATCAATGTAGTCCAGAGGCAGAATCAGTTGTCACCGGAGGAAATTCATTTCCTAAACATCAAAGGAGATAAGCTTGACTGGAAAACCCATTTTGCTGAGGAGATGCGGGTCTTGGCTGCAGGGCTGGACTGTGTGACTGCTGAAGTCCTGTCCAATCGGCAGTCAAGGACACAACAGAAGTGGTAGGGTGATCAGGAGAGGGCAGAAATGACACATTTCAGAAGGAAAAGAAAAAAAAAAAACCAGATCTCAATGATTAACTGGAAAGAGGTTAAATAAGATTATCTTTAAAGTGCAAAACATGGCTACAATTTCTTAATCTAGATCAGGGTTTGGCAGTCCATGGTCCAAAATCTAGCCACTACTGGATTCAGCATGGCCCCAATCTAAAAACAATGTTAACATTTTTAAACGGCTGAATGTTTATACAAATACCTACATGATATCTGGCATTTTGCCTCTTATCCCACAAAGCCTAAACTATTTACTACCTGGTCCTTTACAAAACAATTCTGCTATCCGTGATCTAGATACTCAAGCATGATAAAAGAGTGAGTTTGTGGCCTACTAAAAATGGAAGCTACGTGAAGGTAGGAATGTGCCCTTTTTTCCTCTGCTGTTTGCCTAAAACAACAACCAAGTCAGAGCAGTGGCTCAACAAATATTTACTAAATGAGTCAATGTGATAAGCAGGACAGTCAAATAAAAACCCAAGTGGAAATTAAAAACCAGTGTTTAAGAGACTATTACTTACTATGAATCTTACCTATATCACACTTTACAATCCTTTTTTTTGGCCACGTGTGGGACCTGAGTTCCCTGACCAGTGATCAAACCCACACACCCTGCATTGGAAGTGTGGAGTCTTAACCACTGGACTGCCAGGGAAACCCCAAACTTTACAATCTTTTACATCTTTGACACATCATAAAATGAGTAGAGGAAAACCCAAGATTCTCTCCATAGACTTTATAACTGAGTTATAATTGCTAACATAATATCATTCCTTTTTCTCTTCCGGTGAAGTGTTATCAGAGTAAATTGCCAATATCCACTGGATCATTGAAAAAGCAAGCAAGGTACAAAAAAAAATCTACTTCTGCTTTATTGACTACTCCAAAGCCTTTAACTGTGTGGATCACAACAAATTGTGGAAAATTCTTAAAGAGATGGGAATACCAGATCACCTGACCTGCCTCCTGAGAAATCTGTATGCGGGTCAAGAAGCAACAGTTAGAACTGGATATGGAACAACAGACCAGTTCCAAATTGGGAAAGGAGTATGTCAAGGTTGCAAACTGTCACCCTGTAGTACATCATGTGAAATACCGGGCTGGATGAAGCACAAGCTAGAATCAAGATTGCCGGGAGAAATATCAATAACCTCAGGAATGCAGATGACACCACCCTTATGGCAGAAAATAAAGAACTAAAGAGCCTCTTGATAAAAGTGAAAGAGGAGAGTGAAAAAGTTGGCTTAAAACTCAATGTTAGGAAAACTAAGATTATGGCATCCAGTCCAATCACTTCATGGCAAACAAATGGGGAGAAAATAGAAACAGTGAGAGACTGTATTTTTTTTTTAGCTCCAAAATCACTGCAGGTGGTGACTGCAGCCATGAAATTAAAAGACACTTGTTCATTGGAAGGAAAGCCATGATCAACCTAGACAGCATATTTAAAAGCAGAGACATTACTTTGCCAACAAAGGTCTGTCTAGTCAAAGCTATGGTTTTTCCAGTAGTCATGTATGGATGTGAGAGTTAGACTATAAAAAAAGCTGTGTGCTCAAGAATTGATGCTTTTGAACTGTGGTGCTGGAGAAGACTCTTAAGAGTCCCTTGGACTGCAAGGAGATCCAACCAGTCTATCCTAAAGGAAATCAGTCCTGAATATTCACTAGAAGGACTGATGCTGAAGCTGAAACTCCAATACTTTGGCCACCTGATGTGAAGAACTGACTCACTGGAAAAGACCCTGATGCTGGGAAAGACTGAAGGCAGGAGAAGGGGCTGACAGAGGATGAGATGGTTGAATGGCATCACTGACTTGATGGACATGAGTTTGAGTATGCTCTGGGAGTTGGTGATGGACAGGGAAGCCTGGGGTGCTACAGTCCATGGGGTCACAAAGAGTTGGACATAACTGAACTGAACTGAAAGCTAAACTCAGCCAAACAATAAATCATATAACTTGTTAAATTTGTCAAAAATTATCCTTTTAATTTCCCTATATATTTAAAAAATATAGCATAAATTTAAAAAATAAGTTTCTGTACAAAATAGTTCAGAAACAGGTTGGTAATGTGAAGGGGGAGATGTCTGCACTTGGACCTTTCAAATCACAAATAATAAGTCCCAGGAAATGAGCACTATGTTAGACACTGTTCAGTACACAAACTGGTGAGGAGGTTTCTGCTCTGAAGAAATTAGATGAGAACCCCATAAACTCCTATGCAGTCAAAAACTAAGTTGTGAGTTAGATTACAAGTACTACAGGGATACAGAAAAATAAAATCATTGTGAATGTACTAGTCCAGGATCCTCATGGAGACAGAACTGGAGATGGGGCTGGAAAGAACAGGAGATGGCGGGAATTCCCTGGTGGTCCAGTGGTTAGGACTCTGTGCTTTCAGTGCCGAGGGCCAGGGTTCGATCCCTGGTCAGGGAACTAAGATCCCACAAGCCATATGGCGCAGCCAAACACACACACACACACACACACACACACACACGAAGAACAGGAGATGGGCTGGGAGAGGAAGAAGAATGGGACAGGCAACCCCATATCTGTGTGTGAAGACACTGACAGTTGTGAGGAGATGCAAGGAGGGCTGCGAAGCAAGGGATGACGGGCAGGACCAAGGCAATTAAACCTTGATCTGGATCACCAGCAAGAGGGTTTGTATCCATGTAAAAAACAAATACATACTACTATTATTCTCTCCAAAGAGAGAGCAACTATAAACAGATTAGAAAATGCTGATTTTATCAGTTATGTGCTGGACAGATCTGAGAAGAACTTTAGAGGCAGACAGAGCAGACCAGACTCTATTACTGGAACTGAGTGAAGAAATTTGGTCGGGTGTAGAGGAAATCTGATTAAGTATGAAAGATAAGATCCTTGCAAAAAAAAGCAGTTCATAGGATGCGGCTGATTACTGATTAGAGTAAGAACAGGTCAAAGATAGTTCCAAAGATTTAAGCTGGGAGGTACAACCTTGAAAGAATGAGAACTTAAGAACAGAACTGTAAAAGGAATAAGACAGCTTTCATCTTACACAAGTGAAAGCAGAGGTTCCAGAGAGAGTGGCTCAGTGCCAAGGAAGGAGACAAGAGGAAGGATTACTGAAGGAGACACAGGCGTGGGGCTCAGCAGCTCAGTGGCCAGATGGGAGGACGGGATCTCTAAGGATGTGGGTGCAGGTTTTATGGAAGAATTACAGATTTACTGATATTATCTGGCCAAATCTACTGCATAACCAGACGTTTCAGAACATTCAGCATGAATGCTCCAAGTATGGTCAGTCCAAGCTGCAGAAGACAACCTCGCTGAGGAATTACATGGTTTAAAAAAAAAAAAAGCTTCTAGAATAACTCAGAGCCAAGAGAATACAGTAAATGTGAGTTCCAGGTTTTAGGACATGACCTCAGCATTCAGGCTGGCATGTGTATTACATAGAATGAAAAATATATAACCCCTTTCTGAAATACAGTGGCAGCTCTTCTACTTCCCTTGTTATATTTTTAATTTATCAGGCATTTTTTAAAAACTTAATCAATTCTGTTCCATTCAAACTTTTGTTATCCCAGCATCCAATGATATCAAGACTTTATAACACCCACAAGAAGATCTTACCGCTCTTAGTAGTGTCGAAAACAACAACTGAGACGTTAGTGGAAGGGTTTTTTGGTTTTGCAACGTTGAACACATCACTGGCAGAATGAAAAGAAGGATAAAGAGATGGCAGGTCCTTCAGTGTGACGTTGGTGGGCAGGGCTGGGTCCAGGACAAGCATTGGCACCTTAATGCAGTGCGTCAGCAAACACTCCAGAGGTTTCTCACTGGAAAGACAGGGACATACTCACAACTACGTGCTTGAAAAATGTGAACAACGCTGAGAAGCCCACTGGTTACTACTAAATCTTACAGACGTTTCTTCTGTGTTTTATTTAAAAATCATAAATGCTCAATAAACAAGGAGTTCTATTTCAAGAATATAAAAATTTAGTAAGTTAGCAAGTATGGTAGAAAACTATTAAACAAGTATAACTCAAAAGATAAAGCTTTCAAACTCCTATTAATAAAATAAGACTGCCACAAAGTTTACTAACTCAAAGGTATACAAGAAATTAAGCATTTCATTACTATTGTTTTCAATATCATCTGTAACTCCAATAAAGCCCATTATTAGACAGATAAGGAAGTAGATAAATTCTGGTTAACAATGTCATCAGATACAGTTTACCAATTCCAACTAGAATACAACTCTGTACACTGAATATAACAGGACACAATGCAAACAAAAGCAAATGTGACAAGGTGAGATGAATTTACATGAAATATTCCTGCCTAAACATAAGAAATACCTAGAATAACAGTCAATGGAACAGAATTCAGAAGGTAGGAGCTATGACCAGTTAATAAACAATACATGAAATTGTGCAACCTCATCAATGGTCAAAGAAATGCAAAGAAAACGATGACCTTTAGCTTATTAAATTAGCACCCCTCAAAATATGAAGAGGCAATGTTCGTCCAAGTGTAGCGTGCTTACCCTTCTCAAACTCTGCAGTGTCCCTCCAGATGAATTCCCCATTTCCTCTTTGCAAAAGCAATTTGCTAACATATACACATATATCATGTATACCTATGGGCTTCCCTGGTGGCTCAGATGGTAAAGAATCTGCCTGCAATGCAGGGTCAGATCCCTGGGTCAGATCTCTGGGTCAGAAAGATACCCTGGAGAAGGGAATGGCAACCCACTCCAGTGTTCTTGCCTGGAGAACTCCATGGACAGAGAAGCCTAGTGGGCTACAGTCCATAGGGTCACAAAGAGTCAGACAAGACTGAGTGACTAACATACACATACACACACACACACACACACACACACACACACACACACCCAATACTTCCATCAGACCCATGAAAACACACACATGCTTCTTCCTAAGTAGTTTATGTCCAGGAATGTAGTCCAAGTAGAAAAGAAACAAAAACAAGAAAAGTAAACAAACCCACACACAGAAAATGCCACAGACCCACATATAGCATCAATAATGAAAATACAGCAGGTTCCCAACATTTAGCAAATTATAGTATACTTTATGGAATATTATACAACTATTAAAATGGATACGGAGAAGGCAATGGCACCCCACTCCAGTACTCTTGCCTGGAAAATCCCATGGATGGAGGAGCCTGGTGGACCGCAGTCCATGGGGTCGCTAAGAGTCGGACAAGACTCAGCGACTTCGCTTTCACTTTTCACTTTCCTGCGTTGGAGAAGGCAATGGCAACCCACTCCAGTGTTCTTGCCTGGAGAATCCCAGGGACAGGGGAGCCTCGTGGGCTGCCGTCTATGGAGTCCCACAGAGTTGGACACAACTGAAGTGACTTAGCAGCAGAGCAGCATTAAAATGGATAAGTAAGAAGTAGTACGATAACATAGAAATATGTATGATTACATAAAACAAAAAATAGAATACAAAACTGTACAGATTAGAAATTGTTTACTATAAAAATGTGCATGAAAAGGAAATAAGAAAATGATCATAATTGTGGAGTGAGGGCCATAGAATTATGTGAGCTTGTTCTTTTCTTTCCTCTTAACCTTTCTGTAATGTCACATCACAGCTTTAATTTAAAAGTCATTTAAAAATAACAGTATTAGTAATAGATATTTATAAATAAATAAGCATAGTTAACATTAAGAGGTGATTCAGAAGGCACTTCTGGATCACTTCTAAGAATAACTCTTCTATTTTAAGTCTGATGGTTCAGTGGGCAAGTGGCAGTTACCAGATTTCTGCTTGTTCGTGAGACAGTCTTGTGTTAAGGGCCTATTTAGTGTCAGGTATGATTCCAATGAGAAATAATCTGATTCTTGTCATTGGGTTAAATCTCCTTCCTAAATCCTTAGATGTAAGACATATGATTATGTTGGCTTTTAAAGATAAGGAAATATACATTGAACACATAATTAAACAATGGACACAGATTCTATAAATGAAAACAGTATAAGTCAGATTTGAATGGACCAAGAGAATAGCACATCAAGACTGATGAATAGAAAGGGCAAAGAAGAAAAACGTTACCTAATGCATCTAGAGACGATAACGCTTTGGTTACCTACAACAAGAATAATCAGAGCCCTCAATCAACTCTGCCTTTGTGTTCTCATCTGATGTATGCACTTAATTTAGGGAAGAATGACTGCAGAAGAGTGACTGAAAAGGAGCAACACAGTAAAATAAAAAATACTGTGTAGCCAACAAAAGCAAGGGAGAAAAATCTGGACATTTCACTTCACTCCTTTGATTTTCACTCCTGAGAGGAAAATCAAAATGCTTACCTCTTCTTGGTTGGTTCTGTTGTGTTCTTCCCAAGGATTTCTCTAGTGAAAGGAAACAGATTTCATTACACACGCATGGACAAGTGTTAGCCTTAAATGAGAACTTAACAACATTGATTTTCCTGGTTACTCCACAAGGACCAACCAGTAGGTTAAGAAGTACTGTACTGTGTGTAATATTTATGCATAATAAATTCTACATTTTAATAGGATACGATCAACAAATATTATCATGTCCCATCCATAGTAACCAGGAAAATTTACTTAAAACATAAGCTTTTACATTTTACTAGTAAAACTGGTACGAGGCTATTAAAGTCATTTTCATGCACAGAGAGAACAGAGAGAGAGACAGACAAATGTGTTGCAGTATAACAGGGCCAAAGACCTGAAACTGGGGTGCACCCATAACATTTACAAAGAAATGAATAGGGGAACTCCCAATAAATACTCCTGAGGAATCAAAGGGGAAATTACATCAGCCAGACCCCTGGTTCAGAAGGTTCTCCAGAAACCCACTGTATTTTTCCCAGATAAAGTACATAAAATAATCAAAATTCCATTAAAACAACTACCCAGGTTTCTAATTCCATAGTGTACTGTTTGATATTAAAAAGGGTAACAAATATACTTTTTACTACCTTTATCAAATGGAAGAAAAGTTATGTCTGCAGGTCTGTTTTATTTTCAAGGGACTAATCTAGCTGTCTTGAATAACAAAACCTCACTTCATGAAACTATCACACCTGGGACTCAGGCTAAATGAGGAGGAAGACTGGGGCTCCCTTGGGTGGCTCCTCCACCTTTAGGCCCTCAGAGACCTACAGCACCACGTTCATGAGACAGTGGCCACCTGGCAGGGTGAGGCCAAGATCTCGCCAAAGTGGCTAAGTCCTCGTTGGGCACCAAGAAACAAGGGTCGGATACATGACTGCCAGAATCCTCTAACGGCATGAACTTGAGATGCAGACTCTTATTTGAACAACAGTGTGAGCCATTGTCTTACCTTCTGAAATGTACTGTTACTTATAACTGTAGAACGTGCTGTGTTTTGTTCTCTAACAATCCAATCGGTTTTACCTCATTGCCTTCTGCTCCTCCTCCATCTGTTCTCTGACTTGCTGCAGTTCTTTCAGCAGTTCAAGATCTGTGCCATTCACCCAGGTGTAAACCACGTCGATCGGCATGGGCAGACAGAGCCTAGGGAAACCCATAAGTCCTCAGGCTTATACTCATTTTTCCAATATATTTGGGAATACGAAGAGCATACAGGAATTAATCTCAGGGGTTATGGAAGAATATCAACAAAAAGGTAATCCAACCATGGTGCATATCATAAACTTGCATGTTCTGAAACTGGGGCTTGGGCAGTAATATTTACTGAGGACCTTCTCTGTGAGCTGTATTCTACTAGACACTTGATGTAGTTTTGCATCATTTGATCATCACAACCACCCTGGAAAGAGGCTGCTGTCCTTTCCATTTTAAGACTGTAGAGGAGGTCTTAGAAGCTCAAACTGCTACTTTCTCAGTTTAGCAAATGAGGAAGCTGGGATACAAATGCAGCCAAACACAGAAAAGAAATTAGAAGCTTAAACAAAATGACCCCCAAAAAGTCAGCCAGCAGTCCACAATGTTGGGGCTTCTCTTGTGGCTCAGCTGGTAAAGAATCTGCCTGCAATGCGGGAGACCTGGGTTCGATCCCTGGGTTGGGTAGATGCCCTGGAGAAGGGAAAGGCTACCCACTCCAGTATTCTGGCCTGAAGAATTCCATGGACTGTATAGGCCACAGGGTCAAAAAGAGTCGGACACAACTGAGCGACTTTCACTTTCCACAACGAAGACCTACCCATTTAACGCTATAGACTTCCCATTCTCTGTTGCCACCAAGCTGGGCCCCTCCCAATCTTGTTTGCTGGACTCTGTTTTTTTCTTTTTTATAGCAGTAATCTCCTAACATATTAAATAATTGACATGCTACATATACTGGTAATTCATCTGTGCCTCCCCTAGAATGTAAGCTCCAGGGCAGCAGGAATCGCATCTGCTTTGTTCCCTAAAGTACCCTGCAGACTAGGATTTGTGCCTGGCAGGTAGGAGCTTGATGACTTACTTGAGACACTAGCATAGAAGACCTTCCCAAACCTGCTCGATTTTTCCCTTACTATCTATCATACCCCTGACCTTAGGAGTCAGTGAAGTGAAAGTTAGTCAGTCATGTCCTACTCTTTTCGACCCCAGGGACTGTAGCCTGCCAGGCTCCTCTGTTCATGGAATTCTCCAGGTAAGAATATTGGAGTGGGTAGCCATTCCCTTCTCCAGGGGATCTTCCCAACCCAGGGATCGAACCCAGGTCTTCCACATTGCAGGCAGATTCTTTACCATCTGAGCCACCAGGGAAGCCCAAATGTCAGGCAGGCTTTTAATCCCTGACTGTCCTAAGCTCCATCTCAGATTTAATCCCTGCTAAAAAGTTTTTTCCTCCTTTCCTTCATCAGCTTACCAAGATCCTACCCATCTTTCAGTGCCTGCTCTGGAACTATACTACAGAGCTCATGGTAATATAAGACATATTTTGGATGATTCTGTTTCAGGTTTGATCTTTTCCAAGGAACACTACACTTTCAGGGTTATTTTTTTTAGGGGGTGTGAGGGGGGTTGTTTTATTTTTAGGCCAAGGACCCAAGTTTACCCTCCTTTTTGTCTTCCTCACAGGTCAGGCACAGGATCGGGCCCCCAGCGCACAAAGGGCTCCAAAGACTAAAATGTTTAACAATCTGTTTTGGCCACAGGTTAATAATCTCAGGGAGAAATAATGCTGTTTGGGGGATAAATCATTCAAATTATGGAAGGAAGAAAATAGAGTGATAATCACTTCTAGCTTAAAAGAAGATGAGATGACTGGATGAAAGAAGTATTTATCCACTGATTGAAGAACTATCTCCAGAGTGCTAGTATATGCCGTGCCAGGCACTGTTCTAAGTGCTGGGGACTCAGCACAGACCAAAATGCATGCCTTCATGAAGCCTACATTCTAGAAAGGTGAAGACAGGAAATAAACCAAATAAATGAAGTCAGATGATATTCAATGTTATGGAGCAGAAAAGGGGGATATACAGTGTGTCTAGGTCTTACGTGTGGTGGGGTGGAGTCAGTTTTAAATAGGGAGATCAGAGATGGCCTTACTGAAAAGGTTGGCATTTCAGCAAAGAGGTAAAGAAAGTGAGGAAGCCGCCATGTGGGCAACTGGGCAAGTAGAGCCCAGAGAAGGGAAATATCCTGTGCAAAGGCCCTGATGCAGCTGCTTATCTGGCATGGTTAAAGAATGAGAGGCCAGTGTGACACACACAAACAGTGTGACAGACAAACAAGAGCAAAGGGAAGAACCTAAGAAGAGACAAGAGTCAAAGAGGTACCAGGGGACCCAGAGTTTCATGGGGAAAAATGTGGAATCAACCACCTCATACTCAGGCACAAGTGACAGCTGAACATCTACGAGTCCTCCCATCAAGGTGCATCACTGCCTGCAGAATGAAATCTAAACTTCATAATCCATACCTCGTGCTCCAGACGTGCGAGCTATATGCCCTTACCCAAACAGGGAAGAGCTTGCAGGCTTCTGTACCTTTGAACACACTTCCTCTGCTTAGAATATCCTTTCTTTCCTGCTTCTTTTAACTACTTCCTCATTCCCCAAACGCCCTCTTCCCTCACCTCTCACAAAGAAAATGTACCGTTTAACAGGCAGCTTCCATTGTACTCCACTCTCCAAGGAGTCCTTAGCATACTGGTTGTGCTATTTTTCTGTCTTCCACTACACTGAGCAGCTCTAAGGCAGAAATGGGTGTCACACATTCTGTGCCCATCTTCATTAATTCCTTCCTCTCTTTCCCATACACTCTCAGGCTCTCTCTCCCTACTGTCATGATATGCAAACACTACTTTCTCTTGATCTTCTTCTGCATGTTTCTATATGGATGTTCCGAATGTCAGCAGACATCAGAAGCACCTATAGGACTTGCTGGACAGGTGGCTAGGCTCCATCTACAGAGTCTCTCATTGACTAGGTCTGGATTGGGAGCCCCAGAAACTGCATTCCTAACAAGTTCCCAGGTAATGCCAATGCTGCTGGTCCAGAAACCCACTTTGAGAACTACTGACTTTTATGTAGATTACAGTTCACATTTTTTTAATTAAAATAAATAAATAAAAGCCTCCCCCACTAAAATATCACTTCTGTGTGAAGTCAATGAGTTCCTCCTGTTCAATACTATGTGCCTAGGAATAGTGCCTGAGACACAGTGGGGTTTAATATGTATTTACTGTCTAAATAACTATCAGTTCATTCCCTCAACATAAACAGTTGTCTCTTCTATTAAAAAAAAAATGCTTCACATTACCCACATGTAAGTTAGGTCACAGGTAGTCTAAGTTAAAGTTAGTGAAAGTTAAGTCACTCAGTCGTGTCCAACTCTTTGTGACCCCGTGGACTGTAGCCCACCAGGCTCCTCCGTCCATGGGATTCTCCAGGCAAGAAAACTGGATTGGGTTGCCATTTCCTCTTCCAGGGGATCTTGTGGTCTACGTATAGACCAATTAACAACAACAAAAATCCCACTTAAGTGACATATTTTAGAAAGGCTTTTAAAAAGGAAGGAGAAATATGCACATTCCAAAGTTTTCCTGTACAAGTAACTATCTGCTATTAAAGATTGTTTTAATAGTCAACAGATTATCTCTACAAGCTCAACCAAGGAAAGCAACATTAAATATATAATGCATTTACGTCCTGGCTCTTCTAGTAAGACTGTATTACATGATCAACCTAACTCTCTGGTGTTAAACTGACAACCCTGAGAAGATCCTGTGATCTGCCCCTGGGCAGTGAGTCAGTTGTTTTTCTACTTCTTAGACATGGTCACAGTGAGTCTGAGGCTTTCATTCTAACCACAGACCACTATCTTAGTCTCCAGATGAGAAGGAAGCCTTTATCTTAGAGCTGAAGACTAAGTAAGTGATCTATGATTCAGAACCAAAGCCGTGGTAACAGTGATACCACTCTTATTTTAATCACTTTAGTTTAAATGAATATGAAGGCACTTAATAGTCCCTTGGTTCTACATTCCATAAAGCAGAGAAGAAAACTTAGAACATAAATAGCATCTGAGAACCAAAGCTGGAAGAGATTTTACACTTAATCTAATATCTGCATTTTAGAGATGACAAAACTGAGCCCCTAATTTAATACCTCACAATTAGTAGCAGTACATAATTTATATATTCACTTGATACTGGCATATAGAATGGGATTTTTTTTTTTTTTTCATTCAGGGACAACATTAAAAAGACATGCAGAAACACTAGCAAAACACTGAAAACTTCCTATAAAAATTATGGCTATTTAAAAACATACTAGAACATATGATGTTACGGTGTTTTTCTTCAGTTGCTAAGTCATGTCTGACTCTTTGCAATTCCATGGACTGCAGCACACCAGGCCTCCCTGTCCCTCACTATCTGCCAGAGTTTGCCGAAGTTCATGTTCCCTGAATTGGAGAGCTATCCAACCATCAACATCCATGTAATATTACCTTTTATTGTCATCATCAAAATTAGGTAATTTTGAAATATCCCTGCATAGAAATCAAACTACATTTTAATGCAACCTAAAATTAGGAGGGGCTTCCCTAGTTCCTCAGCAGTAAAGAATCCGCCTGCAATACAGGAGACTCAGGTTTGAGCCCTGGATCAGGAAGATCCCCTGGAGAAGGAAATGGCAACCTACTTCAGTATTCTTGCCTGGGAAATCCCACGGACAGAGGAGCATCATGGGCTACCATCCTTGGGGGTCACAGTTAGCAACCAAACAACAACAAAATTATAAGAAGAAACACTGAGAACACACACATACTCTTTAGAAAGAGAACATGATTAAGAGAGCTGACCTCAGTATCTAGATTGTGTGAGCTAGTTTTCCTTCTAAAAGCTTTGAGGCTCTGTCAAGGCTGAGAGGCACCATCAGCATGCAGCACAGCATCAGACAGAGGAGGCTGAGTGCTCACAAACGCTGGGATGAAAAAGACAGCCACATTGAGCTTTGCTTAGGACAATCAGCGTTGTTTTATAATAAAAACTGGAGAAGTAGGAAAATTATGTCTCATTACGAATCCGTTACTGCAACAGTTCTCGTAGTGTGGTCACCAAACCAGGAGTTTCAGTATCACCAGTGAACTTTTTAAGACGTGAAAATTCTCTGTACCCCTGAGACCTACAGATGCATAAACTCTGGAGGTGGGGAGAAACTGCATTTTGTCAAGCCCTCTGTGGAATTCTGCTGCACACTGAAGCTTGAGAACTGCTATGTTAAGGAATGATTTTCAAACTTTTTAGGGTCCAGACACTTTACACTCAAAAATTCTTAAGAAGCCCCAAAGCTTGTTTATAGTTTGTAAATACCCACACTTGCCATTTTCAAAAGTTAGTCAGACTTTCAAAAAATATTAATTCATTTTAAAACAACAGTAAATCCCTTCACGTGCTGTTTTAAATGAAAACAGTAGTATTTTTCAAAAAACAAAACAAAAATTCAGTGAGAGGCGTTGCTTTACATTTCTCCACATCTCTTTAATGACTTAGGAGAAGCAAGGAAGCATCTCAATCTTCAGTATTCAATCTGTTCCCAGATGCTGTTTGGGTTGAAGAAAACTCAGGCTTACAGACACGCAGTTGGAAAGGGAAGGGGTATTTTAATAGCCTTTTCAAATAGTGGTGGATATTATTTGATACCACACCAAAGTAAGTGGTAGTTTCTTAAAAATCAGCTGCAATGTATAATCTGAAACCATATTAATGAACTTTTTGTGCTTTTACATTAAAATTCATTGGTCTTTCTTGCACACTGAACGGCTTTTTTATCTGTGTAAAATTCTATAACATCAATACATTGGCTATCTGGAAAACAAAAGCTTACTGAGTTATGCAGTTCAGCCACATGGTGACGTATTTCCTTAATTTTCTTACATAATATTAACAAATGTGATTTTCTTGGATAATGCTGCAAATCTAATCAAAGAAGTCTTTATATAATAATGTGAAATGTTAGGCTCACAGGCGTGGAAACAAGTTTTCTTAAATTCTAATTTCACTTGAAAGCTCAAATTTTATCATTGGCAATAATGACTTTGTTTCTTTCCCTTAAAACACAGGATTGCTTTGTTCACTGCAAAGAAACTACCTGCCAAATATAACCAAGCCTGAGTACTGACCCTGCCATGTGTCCTTTCAAGTAATAACAACGATGATCCATGAAATAAACCAAGTTCAGGTTGCAACTCAAAACAACTGCATGAGGGCTTTTCCTCAAGACAGGCACCATGAGGTGCTTGCAGTGTGCTTTCCATTGCATCACACGCAACATTAAGAAAATGTGTACTCACAGGGCCAAGATATAATCAAACTGACGTTTCAGGAACACTCTTAAGCAAACTCAGCATTTTTCTGACTCCTGCAGATCAATGGTGATGGTGTTGCAATTTTACCCACCATGGCTTTCACACGATGAGTGCAAATGTCAACGCAATAAAAAAGGCAAATAACACCTCAGTGTTGTCATAAAAGTAGCTTTGGTTCCACTGCCCCCCTCCTCACTGCCCCCCACCCCCTGTGTCTTTGGAAACTGCTATTTTAAGAGCTCCTAAGAGAAAGATCTAGAGTTTCCCTACTTCCTCAGGTACTTGTTGATAAGCTATCTCCCCTACGTAACTACAAAATGCTTTACAGTAGAGAGTCAGATCTCAGCATCTAAAACAGAGTAGGGCTCAAAGATTCAACCTTAATTGAAGGAGCAAATTCAGGGATGCCACTCATACACAGGATGCTTTAAGGACTAAACAGTAAAGCTTTAAGTGAACTCAAGGGATCCCACAGCCCTTCCTTGCTGAGATGTTCGGGACTATAATAGTGCATACGTCTAGAACTAATTGGCATAGCTTTTTATAAAAACTACTTATTTGATAGGAACCACATAGGTACTCCTAACAAGTGGATGGAGGCGCCAGGCAGTAATTCTAAACAGAAACAAGAGCTTCGTATAAATTGCTGATGTAGTCTAGAGGCACTCCCAGAAAATGTTCGAGGTGCACCAATCAACACCAATTACTATTTATACTTTTACTAGGTTTTCTGGTTCAGTGAAGGTAAAGAGAAGGACTCATGGAGTTTATTCTCCAGGGAAAATAAACAGTCAGGACCGAGGGAAATTTCTGATTACGGTCTTTGATAGTTACATAATTGTCTTCTAAGAGGGTAACGTGCTTTATTGGCTACCCCATGTTTGTTTCTGGTCACCCCCTGCTCCATGCCCTACAGTGACTAGCCTTGTACCATTACAATGGAAAGGAGTCAACAGATACTGCATAAAGTAAGCCAAAAAGGAGACAATTCTGTTTTCCATTCTTTTTTTTTTTTAGGTTAAAAGGACAGACACCAGAAGAATCCAAAACAAAAATTCATTTGCCATGGTTGCTCTGGGTCAGGGGAAATTCAGAATGAGACAGAGATAGGCTTTCCTTTCTACTTTTCTGTACTGCTTGAACTGTTTTCAACCACAGACATATATTGCTTTTATGATATAAAACAATGTAAGTAACAGTTTTACAGGCAAAACAGGAAAAGAGCCTGTGTGATTCACTTTAGCTGCGAGAGGAAAGGAGGATGTTGGAAAAGATTGCTTGCACTCTGAGGTCTGCCTCATGAGGCAGGAAGAAATCTCCAAGGAAGAGGAAGGGTGAAGGCAGCATTCAGGAGTGGCTGCACCAAGAAGCTTGGCCTTAAGGAGAAAAAGACCCCATGTGTGAGGTGCTTTGCTCCTCCCCATAGCGAGGCAGCAAGGTGTGGTGACCACAGGGCGTGTGAGGGTCCTGGTGGATGCCACAGCAGATGCCCTGGTTATGAACACAGTGATGGGCAAACTGGCTGGGGCTTGGAACTGGCTACAGAGTAGCCATCTGGCTTTCTCATCCTAGGGGGATGGAATTATCTTTACCTCACAGAACTGGGTCAAGGACAGAGTGAGCTCATGTAACTTAAAGTACTCAATACTCAGCAAGGCAGGATTGCTCTTTGAGAATTAAATTTGTCATCCCTAGAAACGTGAGGATGGATTACAAGGTTCCTTCACGTGTGACAAGCTAAATCATATCTACAACTTGGAAAGGCCCCTTCAACTGTTCCATATAAAGCATGGGTGATTTCACAACTTATCATTTGAGCCCAAATAAGCTACTCTCCAAAAGTGGTCTCTTCTCACCGATTCTGAAAGGACTTCCCAGCAATGTTGTCTCTGTAGGAATCAAACAAAACATGGTATTGATCCCGGCTCCATTCCAGAACCACCTAGGGAAAGAAAGAAAAAGAAACAATGTTTACTTTGCATCAAATATTGAGAGTGTATAACTTTCATTTCATCTTAATTTCATTAAGGATTGCTAAAGGACACCCAAGGCAATAGAAATAAAAGTAAAAATAAACAATTGGGACCTAAACTTACAAGTTTCTGCATAGCAAAGAAAACCATAAACAAAATAAAAAGATAAACTATGGACATGGAGAAAGTATCTACAAATGATGTGACCAACAAGGGCTTAATTGCCAAAATATATAAACAGTTCATGCAACTCAACAACAAAAAACAAACAATCCAATTGAAAAATAGGCAGAACTAAATAGACATTCCTCCAAAGAAGACATACAGATGGCCGACAGGCACATGAAAAGATGTTCAACACTGCTAATTATTAGAGAAATGCAAATTAAAACTACAATGAGATACCACCTCGCACAGTCAGAATGGCCATCATTAAGAAGACTACAAATAACAAATGCTTGGCAGAGTGTGGAGAAAGGTGAACCCTCCCACACTGCTGGTGGGAATCTAAGTTGGTGCAGCCACTATGGAAAAGAGAAGATTCCTCAAAAAAACAAGGAGGTTCCTCAAAAAACTAAAAATAGAACTGCCATATGATCCAGCAATCCCACTCCTGGGCACATATCCAGACAAAAATATAATTCAAAAATATACATGCACAACAGCACTATTTACAATAGCCAAGACTGGAAACAATCTAATATCCATTAACAGATGCATGGATAAAAAAAAAAAATGCAGTTTTATATATATACCAGGGAGGGGGTGGGAGAGAGATGGAGTGGGAATTTGGGTTAGAGCATATAAATAGAACAGGTAAACAACAAAGTTTTACTGTATAGTACCGGGAACTATTGTCAATATCTATGATAAACCAAAATGGAAAAGAATTTTTAGAAGAAGAATGCATATGTATACATATGTATAACTGAATCACTTTGCTGTACAGTAGAAATTAACATTGTAAATCAACTATATTTCAATAAAAATTCTTTTAAATAAAGAATTGCAAAAGAAACAGGTAAAGCAATCAAAATTCATCCATTCACTCAGTGCCTGGCACTGACCTTTTCTCCCTACCTGGTGGACTTGTTCTCCAGGACCCAGTCCTCATATCACAATGCACTAAATCCCTTTGACTCCCCTCCCCCTTCCACAGGCCAGAAGCTGTAGCTTTTATTTACATAATTATATAAGTATCCTTTTGAATTTTTTTTTTAATTTTATTTTTTGGCCTTGCCACACGGTATGTGGGATCTTAGTCCCCCAGCCAGGAATCAAACCCATGGACCCCCTTGCATTGGAAGCACAGTCTTAGCCACTGGACCACCAGGGCAGTCCCGAACTATCCTTGTACTGTAGCTCATTCATTTGGATGGAGCACAGTTATAGGGCAGGCACTGAGTGAATGGATGAATTTTGATTGCATGTTCAAAGGTTGAGAGGCAGCAATGGGGGTCGTTTGAGGGCAACTGTTCCGGTGGCTTTGGCTGGAGCACAGAGTACCTAAAGAGAGATGGGGCTGGGGAAGGGTCCCCTGAAGGGGACCTGCCATGTGTGCCGTGGGAAACGGGGGCACTGGAGGACTTCAAGGCAGCCACATGATCCATCCAAAACACGGGGAACTTTTCACAGCACAGAACACGAGTTACAACAGAAGAGATGGACAAGATATGGGGGATGGTGACCTCACAACCTGTGGAGGTTTCAGCTGACCTTGCTCAACATTTCAGGAGAAAATGGAAAGCTTTAGATAAAAGCTCCCTCATGCGTGCACCCCAAATCTATAAACCTACCTACACACGTGCCCCAGTTTCTTCTTCACTCCCTTTACGACAGAGAAAGTGTCCCCCATCCTTGCAAACACTCAATCTCTGTCTGGATCTCATCAACTCATCTTCTCAAGACCTTGCCTTCTTTCTCTTTCCCTTTCAATAGGATTATTCCCATTAGCATATCAGCATATTCCAGCATCTCAGGGAAACGTTCCCTCCCCTCCAAACCCCCTCCATCTTAGTCACTCTACTCTGAACTTTCTGTCTCTTTAAGGGCAGCTATCTTCAGAGAGACTTCTCCTACCCACCCTCCAGCCACTCCAGCACCACTTTTGCTCTCACCACTTCACTGCCCTACCAAGGCTTCCACTTCGTCAAACCCCATGACAATTTCCTGGTTGCGATCTTACTCAGCTGGCAGCGTCACTCAGTGCCTCCTTCTTGAATCACTTTCTTGGTTTTCCACCCATCGTTCTGGTGGCTCCTTTTCAGTCTCCTTTGCCAGCTCAATCCCATCTATCTGACCTTTTAATGTGCCCTTTCATTCTGCTCCTCTTCCGGGAAGGCCTTCACTCTTGCCAAGGCTTCTTCTGGGGTCCTGCTCTACCAACCCTAGGATGTGGCCTTGATACACTAAGATGACTGTGGGGGCCCTGGTCACTTAGATATCACTCCAGCCAACAGAAGAGGAGAGCGAGGGAAGACAAGCCCCTCTTTTAAGGAGACTTTCAGAAGCTGCATGTACACCTTCCATTTTTATTGGCCAGAATGCAGTCACATGACAACAGCTGGCTACACTGAAGGCCCTGTGGACCCAAATGAGCTACAACTGCTACTAGCTTCTTTTTCTGGCATTCAGACTTCTCAAGACCTGGCCTCTGCCTACCTTTACAACATCACTTCACTGGGATGTTTCATAAACACCACAAATTAATAACTCTCCCACTCAAACCACTGATTTAAAAACAACTGATTTTAGGGACTTCCCTGGCAGTCTAGCTAGTCAAGGCTCCGCACTGCCGCCGCAGGGAGCATAGGTTCAACCCCAGATGTGGGAACTAAGATGCTGAATGCTGCACAGCACAGCCCAAAAAAATTTTTAGAAGAATAAAAAATCAAAAAATAAATAAAACAACTAATTTTAAAGTGTGTTGAGTTTAATGTGCCTGGTACCATATTTACAAAGAGAATTAAACTAAGTTACCTGACTTCAAGGAATTACAGTTGATTATTTTTAATAAAGAACTTTATCGCAGGCTACAGCTGCACTGAAGGAGCACCTGACTCTTTTCAGGAAGACACCGGGAAAGACTGCCCTTTAGAAGCAACGTTCAGTTCAGTTCAGTTCAGTTCAGTTGCTCAGTCGTGTCCAACTCTTTGCAACCCCATGAATTGCAGTACGCCAGGCCTCCCTGTCCATCACCAACTCCCGGAGTTCACTCAGACTCACATCCATTGAGTCAGTGATGCCATCCAGCCATCCCATCCTCTGTCATCCCCTTCTCCTCTTGCCCCCAATCCCTCCCAGCATCAGAGTCTTTTCCAATGAGTCAACTCTTCCCATGAGGTGGCCAAAGTACTGGAGTTTCAGCTTTAGCATCATTCCTTCCAAAGAACACCCAGGGCTGATCTCCTTCAGAATGGACTGGTTGGATCTCCTTGCAGTCCAAGGGACTCTCAAGAGTCTTCTCCAACAACACAGTTCAAAAGCATCAATTCTTCGGCGCTCAGCCTTCTTCACAGTCCAACTCTCACATCCATACATAACCACTGGAAAAACCATAGCCTTGACTAGACGGACCTTTGTTGGCAAAGTAATGTCTCTGCTTTTGAATATGCTATCTAGGTTGGTCATAACTTTCCTTCCAAGGACTAAGCATCTTTTAATTTCACGGCTACAGTCACCATCTGCAGTGATTTTGGAGCCCAAAAAAACAAAGTGTGACACTGTTTCCACTGTTTCCCCATCTACTTCCCATGAAGTGATGGGACCGGATGCCATGATCTTCGTTTTCTGAATGTTGAGCTTTAAGCCAACTTTTCCACTCTCCACTTTCACTTTCATCAAGAGGCTTTTTAGTTCCTCTTCACTTTCTGCCATAAGGGTGGTGTCATCTGCATATCTGAGGTTATTAATATTTCTCCCGGCAATCTTGATTCCAGCGTTAGCAGAGTCTTAAAGGATGAACGGAAGTCTGTCAGCAGTTCAACTGGGAAACAAGGAATGGTAGAGGGATCTGCTCCCAGACGGGAGAGGGGAGTGAAGGAGAAGAGAATCAAGGCGATCGCTAGGTTTTCAGCGTTTCTAGCAATGGCACCCCACTCCAGTACTCTTGCCTGGAAAATCCCATGGATGGAGGAGCCTGGTAGGCTGCAGTCCATGGGGTCATGAAGAGTCGGACACTTACTGAGTGACTTCATTTTCACTTTTCACTTTCACGCATTAGAGAAGGAAATGGCAACCCACTCCAGTGTTCTTGCCTGGAGAATCCCAGGGACGGGGGAGCCTGGTGGGCTGCCGTCTATGGGGTCGCACAGAGTCGGACACGACTGAAGCGACTTAGCAGCAACAGCAGCAGCAGCAGAATGAGTAATTGAACACAGACTAGGGCCATTTACTGACATGGGAGGAGCAAGTATAGAAGGGATGAGAGCTGGTGGGATTCGAGAGTCCCACTTTAGTCATGGTATACTTGAGATTGTAAGTGCATACAACTGGCCTGTCCACCTGGACTTGCTGATTCCCAAAGGAGGAGAAATGAGCTCTACCTTTGATATTGAACAGCACCGAACCAATGACAAGCACATAGCTAAGAAATGCCATCTGTTTTGCTAAATATATAACAGACTACGTATCTATATTCAGTAATACAATTGTATTTATCCGTATCAGCTTATGAGCTCAAAAGGAAGTGATTCTCCATCAATATTCCTCAGTAGCTTGCAAAAGGACAACCAGTATATCTATTTTTCTTGTAAAATAAGCCACGAAAAAATAAAGCTCAATATAATTGTCCTCAGTTAGTAGGACCACCTGGAAGGTGGGGAGAAAACAGCAGAGAGCACGAGCTTCACCAATGTCTGGGCAATGCTGATGTGCTGATGTGAACATAACATGCCTTCCTTCATCAGATAAACTAATCTCACCATCTCCAAACCACTCTAGTATGTTGGAAAGAACAGCAACAGCGAAGGGTCCTTCTCTAACACATTTAGGAACACTCTTCTAGTGCAGAGTTCTCTACTCTTAGACCTTGGGGGAGACAGAAGGAATGCTGGGTTATTACTTGGGATGCAGGTTTTCATCCCAGCTCTGTCACTTTGAGTGACCTTTGCATGCATGTGTGTTAAGCTGCTTCAGTCACGTCCAACTCTTTGCAACCCTAGGAACCACAGCACCCCAGGCTCCTCTGTCCATGGGGTTCTCTAGGCAAAGAAGACTGGAATGGGTTGCCATGCCCTCCTCCAGGGTATCTTCCCAACCCAGGAATCAAGCCTGCGACTCTTTGGTCTCCTGCATTGGCAGGTGGGGTTTTTTACCACTAGCATGCCCTG
>NW_011494899.1:7407996-7420486 GCF_000754665.1 Bison bison bison | reverse complement strand
GCCCTGGGAAGCACATGAATAACTCTGAGCAAGTTATTTAGCCTTTTTGGCTACTCCTTCATCTGTATAATGAAGGGGGCCTGACCAAACTGTTTTAGAAATCCCTGCCGTTCCTAAAAGTCTAGACTTAAGGAGGCACCCAACTGTGTGGCTATCAGAGTGTCCTCCTATGTCCACATGTCAGCTCCATAAGGACACTGGGTCTCTTCCTGTCCTCACCTCCTCTCTGGGTCTTCTGTCCTTGGTCCTAAGCCCATCAACATTTGAACTTGATTCTCTTCCATCATAACCATTTCCCTTTCTGCTATTCCTGTCAACTAAACATTATTATGAAAATCTTTCCAAACTTTTTTAGATGAATGAGTATTATGCTCTATGAGAAATGAAAAAAGGAAACTTGTAAATCAAATAAAATTCATCTAAGGGTTAGCGTCAAATTATTTTCTTAATACTGTCAAGAGTAGAAATTTGTGCAATTATAAAATTGTTTGTTCCTAGGGTAAACTGTAAAAATATGAACACCTTCCAAACAACAAGGAAGCCAAAAAAAAAAAAAAAAGGCTTACACATGGAATTAGATAGTTTTCAGCAATTATTAGCAGTAAACAAAAGACAAATAGGTTAGAGAAACACTGACTACCGTAAAATCAAGCCTCTGTTCTGGCGCAAAGCCTTTCTGTATTCTTAGCCCAATCTGAATGCTTCCTTCTCAGAACTGAATAACTTCTAGCTCTATCACTTATTTGGAAATCGGTTGCCCACTGCCTTGTAAAACCTCTGGCCTTGCGTCATTTAGCTTCTTTATTGCTACTTGCCTTTCATCCCATGTTAGCATCTTGACAGGCCAAACTGCTTGAGGGGAGAGAATGACTTACAGTTCTGTTAACTATAAACTCATTTCCAGCACATTATATACCATTTTCTTCTTAGTAAATATTACCTAGCTACTGCAGAAGTGATGTAAGAGAAGGCCGGATCTGAGAACTTGGGAGACTCCTAAGAGAATCGCCCTGCTCTCTGGCTTGGGAGTTGCGAAATGCTGGGTAAGCTACAAATGTGTGGGCCTCACCTTCCTCAACTAGGAACTAAGTACTTAATCTATTTCATCAATCCACTGAGCTGCTAGAGCAGGACGGTGATTCTCCCATGACATGGGCAAATAAAAGGTATAGGGAGCGTGCTGTGCCCAGTGGACAACTGGTCCGTCCACCTGGACTTGCAATTCCCAGAGAAGGAGATATGGGTTCCACCTTTGATATCAAACAGCACCAAACCAATGACAGGCACACAGATATGAAAGGCCAACAAGGGGAAGCAAGCATAACTTCCTGAACAACATTTTTATAATGGCAAGACATTTGAAACATTATGTTGGTAGCAATGCAAAAATTTTATGGGAAACTCATCTGATAAAAATACAAGATACAACACTAACCTTCAAAAAATGTCCTACTTGCCATTTTGAGCTATTCCACACAGAGACACACACACCCCTACATTATTCTTCTCAGAGTACTTTTCTCTGTAGTTCATTGGTAAAAATTTAAGACATGATAAACTAAAATGCTATTTATTAAAATACTGCATGAGCTCTGAAATACTACATGAGCTCTGAAATAACACATAAACAATGTATTATTAATAATTTATCTAAAAATCATCTAAAGGTAGTTTATTCTACTAATCCAAAATGTTTTTCACTTTTAAGACTTCATTTTAATAATCGTGGCATCCAAGGTATTCAAGATCAATTGCTGGTTAGTTTTACAAAATGGCAGCCAAAGTGAGTCTGAGTGCTGACCGCAGAGGAGAAAGGGTGTGCACACACACTCACAAGCTCCATCGTGCCACCATGCCCTCCCTCTGGAATCCCTGAAACAAGGTACCAACTGTGAGGCAGGGACTACAGTGACCCAAAGAGATGCTCCAGGCCAAGAAGCAGTGTGTGTGGTGGTGCTGAGATTTAATCAACCCAAGGCTGTAGCCCATGTTCCTGTTTAGCTTGGCCCAGGCTCTCTCAGCGTTGCCCAGCTGTTACCCGGCTGCCCCACCGATGCTTATTTACACAGAGCCAGCTCTGTCAAATACACATTCATGAATGTGGTCATTTAACCGGTTGAGACTGGTATGTTTACCATTTGTAATTCGATGGCCCAAAACTGTTTCCCTAGCATGTTTATACGGAGAAGGCAATGGCAACCCGCTCCAGTACTCTTGCCTAGAAAATCCCATGGACGGAGGGGCCTGGTAGGCTGCAGCCCATGTCTGACTGCTGGGAGTCAGACACGACTGAGCGACTTCACTTTCACTTTTCACTTTCATGCATTGGAGAAGGAAATGGCAACCCACTCCAGTGTTCTTGCCTGGAGAATCCCAGGGACAGAGAGCCTGGTGGGCTGCCGTCTATGGGGTCGCACAGAGTCGGATACGACTGAAGCGACTTAGCAGCAGCAGCAGCAGCAGCATGTTTATAAATAACCACAAGTCACATAACAAAAGTTGTGTTTCTCCTTAACATTTGTAGAATGTCTAATAGTCCTTTAGCAGGGTTTTTGCCCACAAATGCTAAAATTTTCAGTTGGTAAGATTTTCTTCAGTTTTAAAACTGGTGCACACTTTTGCTGATGACTTTGATGGTCCCGTAAGAGGACTGAATGCACGTGTGTGGTAGGATCATAGAGAATGAAGTGCCAGCTCTGTAATCCTTTGGGGGTTTCCCAGTTAAGGAAAGGAAGAAGGGGGACTTCCCTGGTGGTCCAGTGGCTAAGACTCTGAGCTCCCAATACAGAGAAACTGGTTCGATCCCTGGTCAAGGGAACTAGATCCCACATGCCATGATTAAAGATCCCAAATGCAGCAACTAAGGCTCAGTGCACCCAAATAAATAAAAATAAACCTTTTTTTAAAAAGAGGAGGAGGGAAGTAATTTTTAAGAAGGGAACTGGTATACAGTGCAAGGACCATAAGATTTACAATCAGAAGACATGAGTTTAAATCTGGCCTTTAATAATAAAATCCAGGGCACTTCTCCATTTTCAACTTTTTCTCCTATAGAATGAGGATATCAACAGCACCTAGTTAACAAGATTGTTTTGATGAAACAAGCAAATCCAACAGAGCTGCACAATACTCCTGCCAACTGCTCGCAGGTCTCTTAGAGACAGCATTTACAGCCACAACAGTATAAGCTGTTCACTTGTTTAAATATCTGTCTACACCTCTGCGAGCAACTCAAATCCAGGAACTTGATCTCTCTCTGTTTTTAGTCCCACAACCCTGCACAGTGCCTGGCACAAAATCAATAAAACTTTCTAGAATGAGTGATTATGGCTACTAGTTTTATAAGGCAAAACACCTTAGAACAGCTTACCGCTCCATGGTTTCCCATCAGAACTTCCTGCTTTCAGATCCAGTCCCAAAGAGTCAAGGTAAAAACTAAAGGCCGGAGGTACAGAAATGACAGCACACAAGGTGCAAAACTCTCTCCATTAAAACACATGTCCCCTTCTCAGCATTTGAAGTGTAGAAATGTGACATGCGATCTTATAAAACTTAAGATGCTGAGACCCTCCAATCTCAAACAGCAAGAACTCTAAGTAACTCTGACAGAGATTTTCATACATTGATAACCACATCAGAAGTTTATAATATTCCTAAATTGCAAGTTCTTCACAGTTTCTGAGAACCAAATATACTTTGTGTTAACAGGTGCTAAATGAGAGACCAAGATAACTTAAGAGATATTCTAAGTTCTATTTTTTTTTTTTTTCCAGTAATCAACCTTCTCCTTTGATACCAATCAGAAAGTCAAATCTGCTCATCACCAGCAGCCGTTTTCTAATCACATTTGATGAAACATGCTCATTTTCCTGCCTCAGTCCATTAGAGCTTCTCTGACAGAATACTACAGGCTGGGTGGCTCATAAACAACAGCAATTTCTCAAGGTTCTGGAGACTGGGAAGACTAAGGTTAAGGTGCTGGCAGACTGTTGTTTGGTGAGGGCCTGCTTCCTGGTCCACAGATGGCTGTCTTCATGCTCTGTCACCTCACATGTTGGAAGGGGCAAGGGAGCTCTCTGGGGTTTGTTATATAAGGGCACTAATCCCACACATAGGGGCTCCACCCTCATGACTTAATCACCAAAGTCCTCACCTCCTAATACCATCACACTGGGAATAAAGTTTCAGCTTGTAGATTTTGGGAGGACACAGTCAATTGATCTCATTTCTCAACACAAAGTGGCTAAAACAAGAGATTAACCCATTTCATATTAGGCATTGAATGGTTATTAAAATAACTGGAGTGGTTTTAATAACTGGAGTAGTTTTCCTTTTTCACATACTGGAAATGATCTAAGCCCAAGACGCATGACCACTATTTACTCAAACATTAATTAAATTCAAAGATACTTTCCTAGACCACTTCTACCTTTTGTGAATTCTTCACATAATTAGACACACAACACACATTTGTTGACCATTTTAAAGGGCACAAAATGGGAACCAGGGCTCGTTCTCAGGGAGCAGACATCCTGTTAAGGATTAATCATTGACTTGCATGAAATGATTTATGAATATTTACTGTTCAGCTTTTAAATGAACACAGGTGAAAATAGATTACTGTTGGAGAAAAGGAATAATCAAGGACAAGGTTCAACATAATAGCTTAACAAAATCTCTTTCCTTTTCCTGGCAGAGAAAGCTGAGATTTTTAAGGGACTAAAGGAGCAAAGAGAGGGAACTCCCTGGTGGTCCAGTGGTCAGGATTCAGCTTTCACTGCCAAGGGGCTGGGTTCAACTCCCTGGTCAGGGAACTAAGAACAACAACAAAAAAAGAAACAAAGAGAAAGGACTGCCACTGAGGGAAGAGGAGACAAAATAATAAAGGAACTGTATTAAAACACAGAATTAAGTCTTTGCGTGTCCCAGGTGGTCCAATGGTTAAGAATCCTTCCTGGAATGCAGGGGACATGGGTTTGATCCCTGGTTGGAGAACTAAGATCCCATATACCATGGAACTTAGCCCGTGCACCTCAAATAGAATCCAGGTGCTGCAGGAAGATCCTGCATGCCACAACAAAGCCCGGACACAGTCAAATAAATTAAGAAGATCCACTATTTAAAAAGTAAATAAAACACAGAATTAAGAACGTTAAACCTTTGACAGTACACTTTACTATAAAAAGTTTTATCTAAACGACAAAAAATAATCTCCTCAACCACACTTGAATAAAAGTAAAAGGGGGGAAAAAAATAACTATACCAAAGATGGTTTCAGGAGTATTCAAACCAACTTCCTGGGTACATATATGCAGGTTCACTTGTCTTATAGTTCAGAGGTTACAGGATCACAGAATTGTACGGGGGGGTTAGGGGGGTGGTGGGGGGCACTTTAAACCCAGTGCCCTGCTAGCATGTCCTTGCAAACAGTTACTCTACCTAGGAGTTTAGACCTGCACTGTCCAAAAAAATGGTATCCCTGCTGGCCAAGCATAGTTATTTAAATTAAGACTAAGTTGAATTTAAAACTCAGCACATTAGTCACACTAGACATACTTCAAGTGCCCACCAGCCACAGGTAGTCAGTGGCTACTGCACTGGACAGCTCACAATTACTGACCATTTCCACACGGCACAATGTTCTCTTGGACAGCACTGCAGCTTTTTATTCCTTAAAGATTAAGTTCTGGTCACAAAAGAAGGCCTGGACCTCAGCCCCCAGTTTTGTGATTTTAGACAAGACACGTATAACCCTGTAAGTTCCAAATGTAAAATTAAAATAATAATCCCTTATCCCAAAAGGAATTATAAAAAAATCAAGTGACCTGATATAAATCCATCTATTCTAATAATTACAAAGTACTAAAGGAAATATAAGGTAGTAAGACAATGAAAGAACACTGAACATATTTAGTCCTTCAAGGGTCTCACAGCCTATTAGGGAGACAAATATGAAACAATTACAATATATCATGTGAAAAATATATCCAAAGTATACATAAAAGTGTAGTTGAACCTGGTAAATATTTCTATTATAACAAGAAGTCAAAATTAGTCAAACTAAGTTTTACCTCTTTATTTTGGTAAAATTTAATTGTCCTAAAAAAGTTTAGTGAAATGAGACAAGAAGTTTTACAAAATATCTGCTTGTGGTGCTTACTGCAACTTACCTCCACCAACAACTGAATTTTAATCTCATACTGTTACTTGGATAAAAACATTTTTTAAAATTCACCAAGCAGAGTTCTCTTTTTATGAGTTTGCTTTGCAAAGAAGTCATAAATTAGGCAAGAAGGTTATATATTTTTAAATAGCTGTGAAAGTGAAAGTGAAGTCACTCAGTCGTGTCCGACTCTTAGCGACCCCATGGACTGCAGCCCACCAGGCTCCTCCGTCCATGGGATTTTCCAGGCAAGAGTACTGGAGTGGGGTGCCACTTAAATAGCTGTAAAGTCATTTAAAAAACCCTTTACTGACGAGCAATTAGCAATATGATTCAAATGAACAAAGAAATGCTCCTGTCTTTTGTTCTGGCTAATTCCACTTCTAGAAATACGTGCCAGGATAATCAACATAGGTGTACCCAAAGACTTCTGTATAAATATGATGATAATCACTATTACTTATATAAATAAAACCTGAAGATAGTTTTAACAATTAAACAATAGGTAATTGGGTAAGTAAATTAAGGTACAGTCACACAAATATTACGAAGCTATTAAAAATTATGCAGGCCTTAAACTGCTAAAAATTAGTAACTTAATTCAGTCAATGAGCAGATATTATGTGGCACCATTCCAAATTCTGACACACAGCAACAACCAAAACAAAAGGTCTTCTTTTATGGAACATACAGACTAATTAAATGCTGAAATGTCTGATAAAATATTATGTGAAAAAAACAACAACCAAAACTATCATCCTGGAACAGAACCTCAGCAAAACAGCAGAGTGGCAACTCCAATTTCTCATCCTCTCAGAAACACTGAAAAACAGGCAGAAACTCCAGAACAAGAAAAGACAAATAGTGTATGAAACATCCACTACATGAAATGTCCAGAATAGGCAAATCCATAAAGACAGGAAGTGACTAAAGGTTACCAGGGCCCAAGGGGAGAATCCAGAGTTACTACTCCCTACCAAGTTTCTGTCTGGGGTCATGGATACCTTTTGCAAACAGACAGTGGTAACAATTATACAACAAAGTAAATGTAATTAATGCCATGGAGTTGTTGATACACTTAAAAATTAT
This sequence comes from Bison bison bison, assembly GCF_000754665.1. NCBI lineage: Eukaryota > Metazoa > Chordata > Mammalia > Artiodactyla > Bovidae > Bison > Bison bison. The sequence goes on along the minus strand of NW_011494899.1, from coordinate 7,413,234 downwards.
TCAAATGGGACTTCCCTGGTGGTTCAGTGGCTACGACTCCAGACTCCCAATCCAGGTGGCCTGTGTGATCCCAGGTCAGGGAACTAGATCTACTGCAACTAAGACCCTGTGCAGCCAAACAAATAATTTTAAAAATCATTAAAATGCAAATTTTGTTGTTTGTGCTTTACCACACGATTTTGGAAATCACTACAATACTCCTCCCAAAGGAGTAATAAAGGAACATTATGAACAATTCTATGATCATAGATTTGATAACCTAGATGAAATGGACCAAATACTTGAAAGATACAATCTACCAAAGCTCAAACAAGGAGAAATATATAATCTAAATAGCCTCTACTTATTAAATAATTTGAATCAATAAGTAATAACCTTCCAAATCAGAAAGCAACAGGCCCAGATGGGTTCACTGGTGAATTCTACCAAACATTCAAGGAAGAAATGACACCAATTCTCTACAATTTCTTCCAGAAAAACAGAACCAGCGTGAATACCTTCTAATTCATTCTATAAGGAAAACTACAAACTGATAACTTTCAAGAATATAGATGTGAAAATCTGTTATGAAATAAAATCTAACAATGCAGAAAAAGAATCATATAATATAACCAAGTGGGATTTATTCTAGATACATGTTTTTGAATGCTGGTTCAACATCTGAAAATCAATTAATGTAATCCATCATATTCATAGGTAAAAGAAGAAAAATCTTATGATCCTATCAATATATATAGGAAGAGTATTTGACCCATTTTTGAATTTTGACCCAAAATTCAAAACCCATTTTTTATTTAAAATAAATAAAAACCTCAGCAAATTAGGAATAGAAAGAAACTTCAACTAGGGTATTTTCAGGTGAAATTAGACTAGTAAAGCAGCTTGCCCTCCTTCCTAATGTAGATGAACCTCATCTAATCAGTTGATGGCCTAAATAGAACAAAAAAGCTGAGTATGAGAGAATATCCTCTGATCTGAGTGCACTGAGCCATAACACCAGTTTTCCTGCCTTCGAACTTGAACTGAAACATCAGCTCTCCCTGGGTCTCTGTGCAGCCAACTTTCAGGTAGGAACTACACCATTGGCTTCTCTGGTTCCTGGGTCTTTTGGACTTGGACTGGAGCTACATCCCTGGCTCTCCTGGGTCTCCAGTTTTGCTAATGCAGATCCTGGAGACCTGTCAGCCTCCACAATCCTGTGAGTCAATTCCATATAATAAGTCTATTTCCATACACACACACACACACACGTGCCCACGAGCATGCATGTACATATATACATACATCCATCCTACTGGTTTCATTTCTCTGAAGATCCCTAACATAATTACATATCAACTAATATCAACTAAACCTATATATTTTCCATTAAGGTTCACTTTGCACACTGATCACTCAGGGGACCTTTCCATGTTTAGATACTAGGAAGAAAGAATCTCTCTGCATTCCACCTCTTAGTGCCAGGCTCTATTCCAGGGGCTGAGGATACAGTGGTGAATAAGACAGAAACCCTCCTCCCACAGAGCCTACATACTAGAGAGCGGAGAGAGAGAGATGAGACATTAAATACACACATAAACATTTTCAAACTGAAACTAAGTACTATTTTAAAAAAGAAGAACATGGGACTATAAACAGCAGTGACCTAGGAAAAGAGGCTGCTCTAGGCTGGGTGGTGGGAAAGGCCCATCCAAGAAGGAGTTTCTGAGCTGAGACATGTGGAACATGGGGGTCTGTGGACAGTGCTCCACAGGCTGACAACAGTGCCAAGGTCCTAAGAGGGACACAAATCTGATGTGTTCGAGGAACAAAAGAAGGTGAGTGCCCCCATTCTGCGTCTCAGCCTCAGGTAGGTTTGGGAGTATCTGCCTGGTTTTTGTGCCTTTCACAATGCCCTAAGAAGAACATGCCCAGGCTGGCCCACTGGTCCCAGGAGGATGAAAGATATGTGGAGCAGAGCCAACCAAGCCCAACCTAGAGAAGCCAACTCCCCTCCGATCTGCACATCCCAGAGAAGGAATGATTTTCATTTTAAGCCAACTTGGTCCGGTGGTTAATAACCCACCTGCCAATGCAGGGGACAGGGGTGCAATCCCACATGCCTTGGGGCAACTAAGCCCATGTTCACAACCACTGGAGCCCGCTGGCCCTAGAGCCTGTGCTCCTCAATAAGAGAAGCCACCACAACGAGAAGCCCGTGCACCGCAACTGGAGTAGCCCCTGCTCACCTCAACTAGAGAAAAGTTTGTGCGCAGCAACAAAGACCCAGTGTGGCCAAAAATAAATAATTTAAAAAGTTGACATACAAAGCCCGCTGACTCTGCACACCACACCCAGTGTGGCAGGATCTCCTGGATCCCTATTACGTCCCACAGTTTCCAGCTCCCAGCTCTCAGCCTGCCAGCAATTCACCATCCGTGTTACCTCAGAACAACCATTTTAAACACAGATCTGACTCATGGCTCTATTGCTTAAAACCGTTTGAATGGTCCCCATTTTCTTCAGGAGGAATCCAAATTCTTTGGAGTCACTCTACAGGCAAGTCCTAAACCAGCCACTGCCTGCCTCTCCAGCATCACTTCCAGGTACGCTCTACGACCCTTCAGAACTGTCGTGGTCCAGGCGCAGGTTGGAAAAGAGTTTCCAGACATGAGACAGAGAGGAGGGAAATAAGACTGGGAGACGCTGTTAGAACAGTGGGCCAGCTCAAGGGAGAACTGACATTGAACAGGGGTCCTTAGTCCACTTTTATACCCAGGATACAAGGAGTGGGATAGGGGTCTTGTAGGTCATTTGCTGATTGGATGAGGCACATATACTAGGTGGGGGGTGGAAGAGTAAGGCAAATATCTTCTCCCTATGGGGTAGGAGGGGAGACAAGTTACACTGCTCAGGAGAACCTGAAATCCATTAATAATTACCACATGGGGGAGGGAAGGACGATAAGGGTCTGGTTTTTCTGTTCCTGCATTCCAAGACCCTCCTTGGTTTTATCTGCTCTTTCGTCCTTGGGTCACCACAAGAACCACTTCTGTTCTAGAAGGTGAGAGTTACCTCTCACCCCACATCTTTACACCCAGGGCTTCCTTCACTTACAAGGGGGCTGGGGAGTAGCAAGGGGGCTCCCCTTTCTTCCCTCAGCCATCTCCTTCACAATTAAGCTCAGATGAAAAACTTCCCCTGACACCCAGGCCTAGCTCTTAGACTTAATTTATCACAATGCATCTTAAGTTTGTTTGCTTGGCTTGACTGGACAGTTAGGTCCTCAACAGCAAAAAAGAAAAGGAACCATCTTTGTGTCTTTAGGCAGTACAGTACCAAGCCCAGGGTGAGTACCTCCACTGATCTCTGCTGAGTGAATGGACTCAGGAAAATTTGGTAAAGAAACTTTATCCAATTTATAATTAGTCAAGAAACAGAAATGAAGTTAATGGAAAGAGGTAATGAAGGGGGGATAAACTAGAACCTAAAACAAGAAACAATTTTAGGAAGCAATTTTAAAGGGCACAACACAGTTTTTAGTCCGATCACAGAATTCGTTTTGTCTGATCACAAAATCACACCCTCCCCCAGCACAGGGGTGACTTAGATGTAACATTTCTGAAAGATCATTTTTTCCCTTGCTTAATTTAGTGTATGTATGAATCACACGCAGGCTGACTAATCACCTGCTAAAGATACTGCATGTGGATCACGAGACTGAAGTCATCTAAAGACGGTAAGGACTTAAAACGATATATTATGAATATACCTCACCAATCACAGCTACACTTGTTTGTTACATTTCATAAGGAACTAAAATAACATATGTTACTGTAAAGTGCAGGCTGTATTAAACTAATATGGCACTTGCACCCTATGGTTTCATATCAACCACTATAAAGCATACTCGGGTAAAGAAATCACTTGAACTTTTCTACTCTAAGAAGAGATTAATATTCTCTTCAGTGTGACCTTGGACGTCAGCTCAGAAGGTAGGTCCCCTGCTGTCTTACTGAGAGCATTGTAGTCAAGGGAACAACAGCGCTAGGATGTGGCACTTGGCTTTTAATTAGCATTTACTGAGCACCCTGCACCAGGCACTATGCAAGATGCCACATATACTTGAGGCATCACTTTTAAACCACCTTTCCTCACAGGCTCAATCACAATCAGTGAGCAAAAATAAATACTTGTAAATATTCATTCAACCAATATTCACCGAGTACCTATAATTAGGATATGTGAGGACAAATGAACTTGTCTGTCTTGCTTAGTTATATCCCAAGGTATCAGTGGAGTGTCTGGCACGTAAGGAAACATAAAGGCCAGATGATTCTGCCTCCCAAATCTCTCAAATCTGTTCACTCCTCTCTATGTGCCCTCCACCAGCCGAGTCCAAGGCCCCTGACTGACTGCCCTGTTCTTGTTCCCTCTAACTCAGGCTCTCCCAACTTCGGCACTATGACATGTAGGGCCTGACAACTCTTTGCTGTGGGGATTGTCCTCTCCATTACGGGATGTCCAGCATCCCATAATGGACATCCGGTAATGGACAGGATCCCAGGCAGCATCCCTGGCCTCCACTCCTTAGATGCCAGTGCACAGTACGTTACCTTGAATGGTATCTACCAAGGGCTGGCAACAGGGCACTACCCACTGCACCAACCTCCCCTAGATCACACTTCCTCTTGCTCTCCAGCCTCATGGGCCTTCGCTAACTTCAAGACCTTTGTGCTGTTTCCAAGGTGGGACACAACCAATGTTTGGGGCTGGACCATCTTTGCTTGGGGTGGGGGAGGGTTGGGGGAAGCTGTCCTGTGCATTGTAGAGTGTTATCAACATCTCTAGCCTCTACTCGCTACATGCCCCGGTCAGGACAACCCAAAATACCTCCAGACTTTGCCAAATGCTTCAGAGGGTGGGGGTGAGACAGCAACATCATTCCCAGCTGAGAACCAATGGCCTAGAGCAGACTTGCTCACCTCGGTCCCCTGCCTCAGTAATTCTGACCCTTCTGAGCTCCAATGACATCAAGAAAGCTTCTCCTGACCCAGCCACTACAGGGTAGGTTCTCCTGAGGGTCTCTCTCACAATAATCTCCCCTTCTAGCACTTTTCGCAATTGTAAATAAATCGCATTTAATGTCTTACTGCACAACCAGGATATAAACTCCTTGTCTGCAGGAACCTGGGGGTTTTGTTCACTGCTCTATACCCAGGGGCCTGGCACTGTGCTTCAACAGAAATCTTCCTAACT
>NW_011494899.1:7400515-7407896 GCF_000754665.1 Bison bison bison | reverse complement strand
AAGTGCTTTGCTGGGGCACAGGGATTCCAAAATAACAAAAGATAACATCTTTGAGCCCAGAACACTGAGTGCAGAGATGGCAAATAAGTTTCATCTCCTGGGCAAGTTCAGTCAGTTGGTACCAGCACTGAGAAGTTGTACATCTAAACACATCTCTTCTAAGGCACCAGAATACCAGATACCATATTCCCAAGTGATGTGCAGGACCAAGATTCCAAGTTTCCTAAGGAGGTGGTTGAAAAGTCATCCAAATCACTACAGCAGGGTTCAGAAGACAGCTTTCAGAAGCTGCTGGCATTCTGTTAATCCTGCTCCACCTCATCTAACGAACAGGCACAGAAACCTCTTTCCCATAGACTCAATTAGGATCACCAAAGGTGGCAACCTCCGGTTCATGCAGTTGGGTGGCTGCAACATTTGCCTCACATCTGAGATCAGAAAGTGAAAGTTGCTCAGTCGTGTCTGACTCAGTGCGACCCCATAGACTATACAGTCCATGGAATTCTCCAGGCCAGAATACTGGAGGGGGTAGCCTTTCCCTTCTCCAGGGGATCTTCCCAACCCAGGGATGGAACCCAGGTTTCCCGCATTGCAGGCGGATTCTTTACCAACTGAGCTATCAGGGAAGCCCCTTCAGAGATCAGAAAGGGCTACCTCAAAATATGGCACCTTGGCAAACTGAGTACTTCAAGCTGAAGGAAGCTGAGAAACAGCAGATAAAAAGGATTTTCTGACCTTCCCCTGAAGCAGATCATAAAACTTGAGAGGGACCCTCTCTACACAGGAAGGAGAAACCCTTATCTCCAAAGACAGAGGGATGCCACAAGGAATCTGAATGAACAGTCCACGTGTCTCAGAGCTCATACCCTTTTTTGTCCTATCGCATTTTCCCTGCTACTCTCTACTCTTTGTCAAACCTAGCGTTATGTCACTCGGGTTTAACTGCTTCTTCAGTCTTCATTTCCTTATGAAGGCTCCAATGTCATGTAAACCTTACCTAAAATAAATGTGTATGCTTTTCTCTTGCCGATCTGTCTTTTGTTACAAGACTGATAACTGAGGAAAGGAGAGAAAAAAGGCATCTTTCCTCTCTTACAAAGGATGAAGGTCTCTTGTGCAAGAGATATGGGCCGTGTACAAGAAAGTACTGCGGAGGGTCACTTTAGACCAGGTCTGTGGTCCCCTAGAGCAGCAGGTCCCCTGAGATAAGGCCACAGTGTTGCCAGATTCCTGGGGCTGAGGAAGGAGCAAGCAACAAGCCCAAAGAAAAGGACATTAGCTCTCAGCAGAATAAAAGCAAGTGACGGTGATCAGGGTGGGGTCTCTAAAGTACCCTTTGAAAGCACTTGAAAGAGAATGAGCTTTGACACCAGCAAATCCCAAAGCAACAATACCTGTTTAGGAAGGGCTTTCCAGCCCTCATTTCCTGTCCTTCATCCCAGTCCTCTAACCCAGAAACCGGTTCCTGGACAGAAAAACAACCCACCATGGCCAAACTGCCTTCTTCAGTCGTTGGCTTTCTACCTGGAGCAGGCCTGGGCCAGGCAGGCAAGAAGCTTCAACTTCAACAGGCTCAAAGGTCTGTTTGGACATGTGACTGCAGGCTTTTAATGCTGACCTAACACTATGTTTTGTCACCTGAAGCAATCACAGGACTTTTTCTTACTTACGAGTGAGAGAAGAGCAGGCTGAGTTAGGCCCACCAGAGGTCTCATCCAGGGGCAGAGGCAGAGCTAACCCTACAGGAAAGGGCAAGTGGGAGATAAAGATACCCACTGGCTGTGCTCACCAACACAACAGTCACAGTCAGGAGCCCCCAGAGACAAAGAACTATTCTTTCCCAGTGGAATTCCACCTTCTCATAACAGATCTTCAGGAGATGGGCCCCCACTTCACAGGAGGAATCAGATGGGTCAAAAAGCAATCTCTTCCTTCTTCCAAGGTATCTGTTAGGGGTAGCTCTACGATCCAACTGAGGTCAGTTCCTGGAAAGGTTTGTTGAGGTCTTGGAGCAAGTTCTTCCTCTATGTTCCGAGAAAGCTCACGAGCCAGAAGAATCCCACATCATTTAAAGGCTTATTCTGCAGTCATGTCTGGAGGCAGTGAGGAGAAAGCACCAGGAGAAGGAAGCACCCTGTGTCACAGGGAGGTACAGGGACATGGCTGGGACACGGCTGCAGGCAGCCAGGAGGAGGTATGCAGCCGGGCCTGGCAGCAAGGCCCTGGAGACGGGGAGCTGTTACAGGAAGAAGCCAATTCTGACTCCATGTTGGAAAGTGTTTCTTTGACTTGCTTTTAGTTGCTGCTGTTATTATAATCATAAAGGCCTGTCTCAAAGGACCCTGCCCCTGGGCCTGGCTGTTAGAGTGCCTTTGTTCAACTCACAAAGAGATAAATCTGACCCCGCCCACCTGTGAAGGGCCACAAAAAAAGAAAAGATTAACACATCCCTGTCCGTAGACTGGCACTTCCTTGAGATGTTTTGCAAGACTGAAGACCCTTTCCACTTCACTTCCTCCCTGCCTCTCCTTCTCTATTCTGCCTTTTGACTTCAGTTCCCCATTGCTTCTCTCTCTCTGGCTCTGTAAAAGAACCCGCATCCAGACCCCAACAAGATGGTTATTTTGAGTCTGCCATCTTCTCAGTCGGCCGGCTTTCCAAATAAAGTCGTATTCCTTGCCTCAACAGCTTGTCTCTCAGATTCACTGGCCTATCAAGTGGTGAGCAGAGCAAGCCTGAACTTGGTAACAGAGTCACAAGCATCAGGATGGGGGTCTGAAACATGACAACTCCGCCCAGGATAAGACGGCCAAGGAGCAAACCCTGGGGAGACCCAGCATTAAAGCCTGAGAAAGAACAGTGAGTGGAGAAGGAGAACGGGCGTCGGCGGAGAAGGGGGGTGGTCTTCTTGAAGAAAGAGGGAGTGAGCATTTCTATATGCAGGGGGTGACAGATGCTGCAAAAAGGTTGGGTTAAGTTTTTCTCTCTTAATTTCCTACTTAATGTCATTAATAAGGTCAACACTATTTAGACTTCAAAAGTCAATCAAATTGAATACAACTATTACCCACTAAAAATATATATTGAATCGTTACTAAAAGATTATGAGGGCACACTGCACTGTGTTTAACAAAACTCCACATTACTATGCCCACCCAAGAATACAAGTTTCACAGATAATAACAACATGATATTAAAAATGAAAAACAAGGTAATTTAACAACATGACATTAAAAATGAAAAACGGAAACAACCCACTTTCACATCTTCCTAAACAAGGTAAAGGGCTAAAAGCCATCAGCCAGGCTAGGACGTTGCTGCTCTGGCGCTGTTTTGACAGCAGCCTCCTCATCTCCCTCTGGGGAGCCCCTCTCACTTCACCTGGTTTAGTTGAAACTGACAGTCCCACCTATAACCAGAGCCCCAGGGATGATCCAGGTGGTTAACGAGGGCACAAGGGCACCCACTCCCCGGCGAGGCAGGCCGTCCTGGGTCTAGCTGGCACTGATGAGGAAGGTTACTAAATTGGAAGACTAGCTGCTGGAGTTGCTGCCAGCAACCTTGGCTCCCATACGAGGAAGGCCTGTCAGAACTAGACTCACTAAACCCTGCAGAGCAGGAACAAAGAGTACTGATGATAACATTCGAGCACCTCGATCTGATCCTGAAAATACAGAAATTTCACCCTATATTTTTCAATTATAAAAAAAATTTTTTTATAATTTTTTCCTAACCCAGGTCTGAGGTGGGATTCTCTCACTTGCAACCAAGTGCTGCTGGCTAATACCAGTGACATTTTTAAACCCCTAATAATTCAAAAAGAAAAGGCTCCCACCTCCTTGTAACAGTCTCAACTTCCCCTAGAATGTTTTGACCCACAACCCTCTTCCCCTCCTCTGATTTTCTAGGCCATTGTTGTGTACCTACTCAGGCTTTCAATTACCTGCTCTCTTGTATTGTTACTCATAGGTGTATCATGGCCTCATCTCAACCTGACAAAAATGGCCAAGGATGAGCTGTACAAAATTCTTCATATCTGACAGTATTTTCCACCATGCAGGGTACAACTTGAACAATCATGTCTGAGAAATAAAAGGCAAGTACAGACGATCTGCATCAGAATAGAAAACTTACCTTTTCTGAAAATGAGCTTCAAGAGATGTTGCTTAAGATCACCCCAATTCATTCATTCACCCATCAAGCATTTAGCACCTACTAGGTACCAAGCACTTTTGAGGTGCTAAGAATACAGCAGGGAAAAATGACAAGGTATCTGCTTTGACAGCAAGAGTATGTATCTCTTCCAACCCGCCCCACAAAAGATACCATTTAAAGAGGCTCAGTATGGGAATTTCGTGGCCATCCAGTGTTAGGATTCTGTGCTTTCGCTGCCAAGCACAGATTCAATCCCTGGTCAGGGAACTAAGATCCTGCAACCCTGTGGCATGGCCAAAAAAAGAAGCTCAATGCAGCCACTGGCATTTTTTCTGTAGCACAAACTCCATTACATTATAATTCATGCTTCCCCATAAATGTAAATTCACAGAACATTAAAGAAAAAATGCGGGTGTCAGAAATCCAGTCTAGAAATTTTAAACCGTTTTTAATAATGAAAGTCTTCTCCACCCCCAAAAGGAATCTACACAAAGCAATACCACTGAGGGTCAGTTTATGGTGGAGCTAGAAGCAGGCCAGAGGCTGCCTCCCAGTTCTCAGGCCAGGTTCCTATAACTTCACCTACTTCTTGCTTTTGGCAAAGAACACAATCAAAATGTATCTGTTTAATGAGGGAGCTAATCAAATACAAACAACTAATTTCTTTCTTGAAACTAAGCCAGTATGAGAAACTGGAGTTGGACCCAGTTTTCAGTCTTCTTTTTCACTGAACAGTATCTAACTAATTCACAATAAGAAGGCAGGTGAACAAAAGAGGAGAGAGGCCAGGGAAAAGTTACTGCCCCACACGGGCAGATTCTATCTGAACTTGTCTGACTTGCTCATTGAAGTTCATTTTCGGATACTTCTTTGTTTCCATACTTAGGAATATATCACTTCCTCAAACACGTAAAGGAAGTGATATATTTTATACACATGCATGCACGCTGACACTCACATACCCAGAGATGATCTACAACCCTTTATTCACAATCTGAAAATCCAAAAAGCTCTCAACACTGTAGATCTTTATTTGGCAGCAAAACCTGACCTGACCTCATTTGGTGGCAAAACCCGATCTAAACTGACTTGAAGCTATTTATAGTCTTTACTTTCCTCACTGACTGTGAATACTCACACGTTTCATTCTAAAAGATACTGAGGTAATTCAGTAGAATTTTCAGATATGGGATTGTGGATTTGCATATAAAATGTACTAAATAATAATGATGACCCTAAAATAACATCTTTTACTTCAAAAGCAAGTGTTAAAGTCTACACAGGGACTTCCCTGGTGGTCCAGTGGTTAAGACTCTGCACTTCCACTGCAGGAGGCACAGGTTTGATCCCTGGTCAGGGAACTAAGATCCCACATGCCACCTGCTGCTGCTGCTATGTCACTTCAGTTGTGTCCGACTCTGTGCGACCCCATAGACGGTAGCCCACCAGGCTCCCCCGCCCCTGGGATTCTCCAGGCAAGAACACTGGAGTGGGTTGCCATTTCCTTCTCCAATGCATGTAAGTGAAAAGTGAAAGTGAAAAGTAAAAGTGAAGTCGCTCAGTCGTGTCCCATGGTCCAAAAAATAGTCTACACAATATCAACAGAGGACAAACATTTAAAATCAGAAGTCTCTGAGCTAAAAGGGATAATCATTCATTTATACGTGAGGAAACTGAGGCTCCCAGAGGCCACAGGTCTTGCCCAGATCAACTAGTTTACCTGCTACCATCACTGAAGGCAATGCACTTCAGTGGACATTGGTACCTATCCAGAGGGCCCTCCCTGTGGGTTTGGATTGGGTTCTGCTTTTGTTCAATCAGAGTTCCCAAGGTCTCTCTAGTAAGTATCTGACTCAAAGGGAAAACATATATATATGCTTTTAATACTTCCTTTCCTCAATTCCATTTTTCTTCCTAAAAATTTGGACGAGTGTACAAATGGCTTATCAAAAGGTAGCAGCCAATACCACTTACCCTAAGAGAGAAAAAAGTGATGAGTTCATAATTAACAATGATCTTCTTCATCCTTCTATCCATTACAATTGGTGAAGCTATTATTAAGTTGGCAATATTAATTGTATTGGCTTTCCAGGTGGCTCAGTGGTAAAGAATCTGCTAAGCAGGAGAGGTGGGTTTGATCCCTAGGTTGGGACTATCCCCTGCAGAAGCAAATGGTAACCAACACCAGTCTCCTTGCTTGGGAAATCCCATGGACAGAGGCACCTGGTGGGCTACAGTCCAAGGGGTCACAGAGTCACGACTGAGAGACTAAACCACCACCACCATTAACTGTATTATGAGTGTATTCTACTTCAAAGATCTGTTTCAAATTAAGTACTAAGGGCATAAGATAGTTGGTGACAATAAAAACAGCAGCTGTAGTTCTACCACTTAATGAGAGCCTGTCATGTGCCAGGAACTGAAAGGTCTTTTGCAGACATGACTTATTTGATCCTCACTATTCCCAGGTGGCGCTAGCGGTAAAGAACCTGACCTGCCTGCCAATGCAGGAGAAGGAAGAGACAGGGGTTCGATCCTTGGGTCAGGAAGATCCCCTGGAAGAGGGCATGGGAACCCACTCCAGGCAGTATTCACGCCTGGAGAATCCCGTGGACAGAGAAGCCTGGCAGGCTACAGTCCATGGGGTCACAAAGAGTCAGACACGACTGAAGCGACCTAGCACGCATGCATGAACTCTATGAACAAAGTGATTCTGCCTCCTTTTTAAAGATGAGGAAGCTGAAGATTGGAAAGGTTAAGTATCCTTTTGAAGATCATACAAGGGATAGCACAGGCTATTTGAGAAACCACAGACACAAGCTTAAGAGTTCCAAACTTTAAGATCTATGGCCATTTATAGACTTTCTTTTGGTAAATAAATAACCAGGTGTGGAACACACAAAATTTAAAAGTACTCAGGCCAAAATAATCTTGATAGGGCCCACATGGAGTCTCATTGATAAGATGGCTAGTTATGTCCACCTTGCAAACGAAGAATAAAATCACAATGATCTGTGTTCAGTTCAGTTCAGGAGTAGCCATCATACTCAACTAAAGAGTCCAAAATGCAGTACTTGGATGCAATCTCAAAAACGACAGAATGATCTCTGTTCGTTTCCAAGACAAACCATTCAATATCATGGTAATCCAAGTCTATGCCCTGACCAGTAACACTGAAGAAGCTGAAGTTGAATGGTTCTGTGAAGACCTACAAGACCTTTTAGAA
>NW_011494899.1:7400062-7400415 GCF_000754665.1 Bison bison bison | reverse complement strand
GAGAAGGGGGAAACCTTTTCTCTCGGACCTTTCTCCTTGCTTTCTCTTGCCTTTGTCTTAGCTCCCTATTCGGCTGCAATGGGAAATTCTCAATCCCAGCCCTCAAAATCTACTCCTCTAGGATGCCTACTCCGAAACCTAAAAGCTTCAGGCTTCCACGGGGAGATAAGACCAAAAGACTTATTTACTATTCTAACACTGTTTGGCCAGAATACAGACTTGATAACAGGTCCCAATGGCCAGAAATGGAACTCTTGATTATAATACTCTATGGGACCTCGATGGGAGAAGGCAATGGCACCCTACTCCAGTACTCTTGCCTGGAAAATCCCATGGATGGTGGAGCCTGGTAG
>NW_011494899.1:7394937-7399962 GCF_000754665.1 Bison bison bison | reverse complement strand
AACCATTCAATATCATGGTAATCCAAGTCTATGCCCTGACCAGTAACACTGAAGAAACTGAAGTTGAACGGTTCTATGAAGACCTACAAGACCTTTTAGAATTAACACCCAAAAAAAGATGGTCTGTGAGACTGACCAAATTGTCCAATGGTATCCTGTTATCTCACTGGTGCTTATCTTCTCAAAGCTGCAAGACCACCAGATTCCAGACCTCCGGCTATGTGACCATCCCTTCAGAGACTTTTTCATTGGTGGGGTATAAGAAGGACTCCGTCAGAAAGGGAGAACGCTGGTTCTCCTTAAGAGCCAGTCACCCTCTCTTTGCCCTCTAATACATTTCCTTTTCTTGCCTGACTGCCTGGCTTGCTCTCTTTTTCTCTGCACTCGCTTTACATCCTGGTGCCGGAACCCAGGAGGGAGGATCCGCCGCAACTGAGTGGTCCCCTCCCTTGGACCTTGCCGAGAAACTGAGATGAGCTCCTGGACAGGACTCTCCACTTGCCTTGCTGGACTGGCCCACACACACACCGGCCCACATTTCATCCATCGGTTACAGGGGTGAGTGAAATCCTGTTCCCTCAGATCCTCTTTTGCGCCTCTTTTCCAAGCCCCAGCACTAGGCGGGAAGGATCCCCACGGCCCTCGGCCTTGCGCCCCGTCTGACTTTGAAATAGGGGACACCTGTTTCAAAGCAGACTATTATTACTCTCTGAGAAAGTCCTGAGTACGGGGACACCTTTTCTCTGGGACCTTTCTCCTCGCTTTCTCTCGCCCTTGCCTAACCTATTCAGCCTCAATGGGAAAGTCTTAATCCCAGCCCTCAAAATCTACTCCTCTGGGATAGCTTCTCTGAAACCTAAAAGCTTTGGGCTTCCAAGGGGAGATAAGACCAAAAAGACTTATTTACTATTCTGACACTATCTGGCTACAATACACACTTGATAACAGGTCCCAGTGGCCAGAAAATGGAACTCTTGATTTTAACACTCCACGGGACCTTGGTAACTTCTGCCGCAATGGCAAGTGGTTAGAAATCCCTTATGTTCAGTCTTGCTTTGCTCTTGGCTCTTGACCCTCTCTCTGTGAATTCTGTCCTACTTCTCAGATACACCTAACCCACTCTGGGCCACATCCTCCTAATACAATGTCTCCCGATCCCTGTTCAGACTTTTCTTCTTCCTTCAACCCTTCGGACCACAGCCCACCTCCTATCACTCCCAACCCCCTTGCAGCCACTCCAGATCCAGTTCCACAACCTCCACCTTACGTGCCTCCCTCCCTCTTTCTCAAGTCACAGCTCCCAACCCCACTCTCTAGCCCGGGCCTGAGATAAGCTCTAAGACCTCAGCCCCACCCTCTACCCTGAGGGTCCCAAGGCTTTACCCTGACCTCCCTAGACGCCCTCCCAGTACCCAGTCTGAACAACTTTAAAATAGGAAACTTCACCCAGGACCCCACTCCTTCCCCTGCCCTCCCCCGACCCCGCCTTTACAGGAAGTAGCTGGAGCAGAAAGCATTGCTGGGTTCACATCCCATTCTCCCTTACCAACCTATCTCAGATTGAAAAGCGTCTTGGCTCCTTCTCCTCAGACCCAGATAATTATCTAAAAGAATTCAAGCATCTTACCCAGTCTTATGACTTAACCTGGCATGATATTTGCATCATCCTTTCCTCCACTCGTCTCCCAGAAGAGAAGGAAGCCTCTCAGGCGCATGCTGATGAGATACACAGGACAGGTGACACTGGGCCTGTAGGGGCGACATCTGTCCCCCAGAAGATCCCAACTGGGACTATCAGGCGGGGACACCTGGACGAGCAGCCGGTAATCACATGGTTGCTTGCCTCATTGTGTGCCTTCAAAAGGCAGGGCATAAAGCCATCAACTTTGATCAGCTCCAGGAAATAACTCAAGGGCTAGATGAAAACTCAGCACAATTTCTAGCCAGGTTAATGGAAGTGCTACAAAAATATACAAAATTAGACCCCACTTCAGCAGGGGGCACCATTGTCCTTAATACCCATTTTATCTCCCAGTCATCCCCAGATATCTGAAAGAAACTAAAAAAGGCAGAAGGCCCTCAAACCCCTCAACGAGACCTTTTAAATTTAGCTTTTAAGATTTTCAATAATCGGGAAGAACAGGCAAAGCTAGAGAAGGCCCAACGAGATCAGGACAAATACCACCTTTTAGCCACTGCTCTACATGGCTCCAAGCCTCATCAATCAACAAAGAAAGGAAGCCACCTGGGCCCTGCTTCAAATGTGGCAAAGAAGGCCACTGGGGCCGCTCATTCCTAAAGCCAAGGGCCCCTCCAGGTCCATGTCCCAGCTGTGGCATAAAGGGATATTGGAAGGTCGACTGCCCAAATCCCCCTTCAGGGATCCCTCCTCCTGGTCCTGGGCAGGAGTCCTCCAACCCAGCTCTGCCCAGCCTTCTCGGACTCTCCACTTTAGACTGAAGGTACCCAGGGCCCTAGACCCCGACTCTCATCACCTCTACGGAGCCCAGGGTAACTCTTAAACAGTGGCAGGTAAGCCAATCTCCTTTCTCATTGACGCGGGGGCCACTTAGTCTCCTATGCCTGCCTACTCCAGAAAAACCAAGGTCTCACGTCTCTATTATGGGGGTTGACAGTTTAATATCTACACGACAAATAACTGAGCCTCTACCTTGCACACTTCAAGATAACCCATTTTCCCATCCTTTTCTCATACTCCCAAAATGCCCCACTCCTATTCTTGGGAGAGACCTTCTCTCAAAATTCAAAGCCTCAATTACTATCCCAAGCCCACCCTCTAGCCTGGTTACTGCTCCTTAACACCCACTTCTGACATTGGTCTACAACAGGCTCCTTTCTGTTTTTCCAGACAAAACTCTATGAACAATTCTTGCCCCCAACTAGGAACTATACTGCCACACCTCTGTAATCGTACTTCACATCTCTCCTTCCCTTCAGGCTGATCTGTCTATCATGTCTCAGGAACTGCAGGACATTCGCTTACTTTCTCAGGGAGACTCCCTTCTGCATATGGTGTAAATACTCCTCTTGCAGGGGCTACACTGGTGAGTTTGCTGTCAGTTTCGGAGACTACTAATAATTTCCCAGAAATTGATTCCTATTTGCTATTGATTTCAGCCGTTGTCTTCTTACTCCTGGGATATTTTTCTTATGTGGAACCACTACTTATTTATGTCTTCCCACTAACCAGACAGGAACATGCACCCTGGTATATCTGGCCCCAGATATTTCTATTGCTCCTAACAATCAGACCCTTCCTATCCCACTAACTCATAACTGACCCAAATGGGCAATTCAATTCATTCCTCTATTAATTGGTTTAGGAATAGCCACTGGGATTGGGAGAGGGACCGCAGGACTCACAACCTCTTTTAATTATTATCAAAGCCTTTTTAAAGACCTCACTGACAGCCTAGAAGAAATAGCTAACAGCCTCATCACTATCCAAAACCAGCTAGATTCCCTGGTAGCTGTGGTCCTCCAAAACAGAAGAGGATTAGACCTTCTCACAGCAGAAAAAGGAGGGTTATGCCTATTTTTGGACTTCCCTGGTGGCTCAGACAGTAAAGCGTCTGTCTACAATGTAGGAGACCCGGGTTCGATCCCTGGGTCGGGAAGATCCCCTGGAGAAGGAAATGGCAATCCACTCCAGTACTAATTCCTGGAAAATCCAACAGAGGAGCCTGGTAGGCTATAGTCCATGGGGTTGCAACGAGTCGGACACGACTGAGTGACTTCACTCACTATGCCTATTTTTGGAGGAAGCCTGCTGTTTCTCCACCAATAAATCAGGCGTTGTAAAGGAAGCAGCAACAAATTTGACAAACAGGGCCTCGAGAATAGGCCAACACCTCAGTAATTCATGGGAAAACTGGGTAAGCAATTGGAATTGGATGCCCTGGGTCCTACCTTTTCTAGGCCCTCTCCTTCTCCTTACCCTTATTCTAACTTTCAGCCCATGTTTAATGCGTATTTTTTCAAAATTTCTTCAGGACCACTTACAAGCCTTCACCAACTGAACTATCCTAGAGCTACTTCTAACTCATTCGGATTATCAAATACTTCGACCCCACACAAATCCCCTTGACCCGCATTCCAGCCTTTTCTTACCTTACCCCCAGGAAGCCCGTGTCCCGCAGGAAGCAGTTACAGAAGACTGACCTTCAGCCCTTATCCTAAATCAAAAGGCTGGAATGATAAGGCCTACATGGGGTCTCATTGATAAGATGGCTCTTTATGTCGACCTTGCACAAAGAATAAAATCACAGTGATCTGTGGGACTAACCAAACTGCCCAAATGGCATCCCGTTATCTCACTGGTGCTTATCTTCTCAAAGCTGCAAGACCACCAGATTCCAGACCTCCGGCTCTGTGACCATCCCTTCAGAGACTTTTTCATTGGTGGGGTATAAGGAGGACTCTGTCCGAAAGGGAGAACGCTGGTTCTCCTTAAGAGCCAGTCACCCTCTCTTTTCCCTCTAATACATTTCCTTTTCTTGCCTGACTGCCCGACTCACTCTCTTTTTCTCTGCACTCGCCTTACAAATCTTCTATCAGCAATAGGACACAACGAGGTACACATACGATCACTGTATTAAAATGCAATACATGAAGCAAAACAGAACAGCAGGTGGTATAATATTAGGTACGTATTTCACACTTAGAGGTCTGGGTCGCTTTCTCAACCCTTACTTAATAAGACTTATTTTCATCAGCCCCTAGACCAAGAAATACTAAAACTGAAAACCTGGAAATTGTCCCATATAATTTATTCATTCATCAGACAAATATTTAGACTGTATACTCTGGCATTACCTGGCACAGCGCCTGGTCACACTGGTTAAAGACTGCACCCTCTCTTATGGAGCCCAGAATCCAGCAGGAGTCCAGACTTCATGCTGGAAATGTACATATATTCTGTGTACATAGCAAATGTATAATGTGGCATTTCTGAACAGCACTCTGTTCATTTTAAAACGTTTTGCAACCTCTTACCCACCCACC
>NW_011494899.1:7393643-7394837 GCF_000754665.1 Bison bison bison | reverse complement strand
CACCCACCCACCCCCCAATATATATATATATTAAAACAAAGAGATGGATTTATAACAACCTAAAAACACAACTTTCTTCCAGTTGCTACGGCCACATTTTAAAATGGGGTGTTCTCTAAAATCACATCCAGGTACACTTTCAGTTCTCACCTACTCATAGTCTCCTACACATTTGTTTACAACAAAGAATACTATATTGGATGGTCAATCATGAAATAACTATCCAACCTCAACCAAAGGGCTGTTTCACTCAAGAAAATGTTTAAAGTCCATATCCAGAGGGGCACAAAATCTATTAAACCTGGGTGTTTCAACCTGCCAAACCTGTTGCTTGGACCCTCTGGGGTTTACAGTCATACCGAGTTACTTTATGCAATATCAACTGTGAGCAGATTAGGAAAGGTTGGGCTAGTGTGATCCCGAATCTAAGTTATTAGCATATCCCGTGACCTGAAGGCTTGTGCTGGTTCCCAAGAGATCGGGTGCTGGAGTCCAAGATGGTTAAGGGCGTCATGGTCACATGAAGGAGCCCTAGCCTCAGCTATCTCATGATAGAGAAGAGCAGGAGCTGTCAGGGGCGCTCCCACACCGGTGTATGTACATCTACCAGTACAGCCTCTAAAGGTTAACAGATTAAGCTGTCTCAAATAAGAGAGCAAAAATGTAAGGGGAAAAAAAAAACCTTTCACGTGTAAGTCCTTCAAATTTGGGGCCAGTACAGTCTCCCCACAGCAAATTCACGGGCCAAGAAAACACCCCTCTTGGACAAAGTTTTGAGATCCGGGAAGAAACGGGATTAAGAATATAAAGCGCCTCTGTAAAGGGAAAAGGTTATAATAGTGACACTAGAGGAGGAAGCCGCAGGAGGGGCAAGGACTGAGAATTCGGTAAAATTTAGGAACTCTGGGTCCCGGGAGGGGGGCTGCGTGCAGAACAAGGCCTTAGGGAGAAAGTCAAATGACTCGGGGTCCCTGCTGAAGGCACCTGGAGGGAAAGGGATTCCGCAGAAGGAGCGCGGATCTCCCAAACCGTCGGGAGGCGAGATCTGGACTCCAGATGCTGAAGCCGCAGCCCGGAGAGGTGCTCTGTCTGAGCTGGCGGCGCCCCGGAGGGAAGGGCAGGCGCTGGGCTCATCCCTGTGTCTACAGGGAGGATGGGGAGGCAAGAGTGCAGCGCGCCGGGGCCGGGAAACCG
>NW_011494899.1:7386406-7392987 GCF_000754665.1 Bison bison bison | reverse complement strand
GACAGGACAGGCCTCGTAAGGAGGCCGTGCCCTAGACAGTGCTGCACTGGCACCAGTGTTTTTATGCACAAAACCCTTCCTGCATTTACAATAATTGGCAAATCATGGTTTTTCACAACGCCAAGAGGAGACGCTGTTATAGATCTCTTCCCCTCCTGCTATCTAACCGTATTTTTGAAAGAGGAATTTGAAGGACTCAGTTCAGTTCAGTTCATTCGCTCAGTCGTATCCGACTCTTTGCGACCCCCATGAACCGCTGCACTCCAGGCTTCCCTGTCCATCACCAGCTCCCGGAGTCCACCAAACCCATGTCCATCGAGTTGGTGATGCCATCCAACCATCTCATTCTCTGTCAGCCCCTTCTCCTGCTCTCAATCTTTCCCAGCATCAGGGTCTTTTCAAATGAGTCAGCTCTTCGCATCAGGTGGCCATAGTATTGGAGTTTCGGCTTCAACATCAGTCCTTGCAATGAACACCCAGGACAGATCTCCTTTAGGATGGAATGGTTGGATCTCCTTGCAGTCCAAGGAACTCTCAAGAGCCTTCTCCAACACCACTAAATGTGCTAAAAATTCATTCATTCATTCATCTATTTATTAAATATGTATTTAGTGTCCAGTGTCTGGCAGGGTGCTTGGTGTCAGGTATTCAAAAATGAACTAGAGGGAATTCCCTGGCTGTCCAGTGATTAGGACTCCTCCCTTCCACTGCAGTGGCCTAGGTCTATATCCCTGGTTGGGAAACTAAGATCTCCCAGGCCCCCACGTTGTTGTTGTTCAGGCAGGGCCAAAAAAACAGTCAGAAATGAACTAGATCTGGCCACTGTTCCCAGAGAGAGTCTAGTTGGGAAGATAAACACAGAAACCACTAAATACTATTTTAAAAAACAAAAACGTTGTTACAACAGACGTTGTGCCAGGTATTGGATGGGAACCCATACGAAGGAGGTCAGTTATTTCTACTTTGGCACCAGATGATTTTTAAGAGAGCCTTCAGGTAGAAGAGGGGGTGTGGACAGTATCCATGCATGCATGCTCAGTTGTGTCTGACTCTGCAACCCCACAGACTGTAGCCCACCAGGCTCCTCTGTCCTTGGAATTTCCCAAGCAAGAATACTGGAGTAGATTGCCATTTCCTACTCAAGGGGATCTTCCAGACCCAGAAATTGAACCTGAGTCTCCTGTGGCTCATGCATTACCAGGTGGATTCTTTACCACTGAGTCACCTGGGAAGCCTGTGGACAGTGTTGTCGTTGTTCAGTCGCTCAGTCGTGTCCAGTTCTTTTCACCCCCGTGGAATGCAGGTTTCCCTGTCCTTTACCATCTTCTGCAGTTTTCTCAAACTCATGTCCATTGATGCTGTGCAACCATCTCATCCTCTGTCATCCCCTTCTCCTCCTGCCCTCAATTTTCCCCAGCATCAGGGTCTCTTCCAATGAGTCGGCTCTTTCGCATCAGGTGGACAAAGTATTGGAGCTTCAACTTCAGCATCAGTCCTTCCAATGAATATTCAGGGTTGATTTCCTTTAGGGTTAACTGGATAAAACCAGAGGACTTAAGTCTCAAGGGGTTTGAAACAACAATATTTCCTATCAGGACACCAGTTTTCTCTTTCTACATTTTATTAACACTCCTGGTGTCTCTTTCACCCCTCATCCCAAGAGAGGAGGGAGGTACCTGACTGGCAAGGTTGCAAGAAATTGAGCTTGTCTGCCAGAGACAGAAGTTCTCATCCACTATCTGCCAACCATAGGAGCAGCTGGGGCCCAGCCTGGGCCTGGGCCTAGAAAGTGTATTTCATTTAGAGAGAAAATATTAGCTGCTCGCTGGTTCGAAGAGGTGAAAACATTCTTCAATTAACTGTATCAGCACTAAAGCCGATGCATCCATCTCCATCTGTCTGTATCTTACACCATATTCTCAATGAGTTTGAAACTCAGGAAACAAGAATGCTTTAAGTGTTGGGCACCTAAACACCATCTATCTCTGAGTCACCTTTTGCTCAGTCTTGATGAAAAATGAACAACCAAATCAAACAATCCTACACAATGAAGAGCCTCTTGCCCTGGGCTTGCAAAATATAAACCTCGAATATAGATATGGTGTACTTGAAGGCATACCTTGAGCTTGATAAGAAAATGACCCTAAACAGAGAGCTTTAATAAGTTGATTTAAGCAAACTTGAAATAACTCCTGATATGTCTATATTTAGCTTAGTCCTTGCTTTACTCAAGGTAAAAAGATAAAAATGTTAACATTATGAAATACTTGTACTTTTCAGCTTTAGGCTTGAAAAGCTTGGTTGTTAAAAATAAAATAAAAAGAAAGAAAAGCTTGCTTTTTGTCAGAAAACATACTTTAATTTTGTCCCCTGCTTCTACCTTTCAAGATAAACAGTGTGTGCTCATAAAACACAAGTCTATTGTAAGTGACCTCATGCCTTTCTTTTTTTTTTCTAAAAAAGAAAGCCAAGACAGCTTTTATTTATTTTTGCAAAATAATAACTAAAGCAAATTATTAAGAAATATCATTGCTTCTGATAGAATTCCAAGAGCCAAAACATAACATGGCCCACTGCTTATTTTTTTGTGAATGCAAATATATCATGTATAAACAGATACACATAGTTATCACATAAATGGGGCTTCCCTGGTGGCTCAGGTGGTAAAGAATCTGTCTACAATGCAGGAGACCTGGATTCGATCCCTGCATTGGGAAGATCCCCTGGAGAAGGGAATGGCAACCCACTCTAGTATTCTTGCCTGGAAAATCCCCTGGACAAAGGAGCCTGGTGGGCTACAGGGTCGCAAAGAGTCGGACATGACAGTGACTAGTGCGCGCATGCGCGCGCGCGCGCGCGCGCGCGCGCGCACACACACATCTCTGCAATATAGACATCATAAAGGCAGGAGACTGGCTTATCTTATTCATAACTATATCCGTACCCTTAGCATTCCCTATGTGGCTCAGATGGTAAAGAATCTGTCTGCAATGCAGAAGGGTCACAAAGAGTCGGACACGACTGAAGTGACTTAGCAGCAGCAGCATCTAGGTTTCTAAATCTCTGTCATGTTTATTGTTATTTACTCTTTGTTTGTGTCATTTTGTTTGTTACTTTGTACTGTCTCAACTTTTTGCTAAATAATTTTTTTCCCTTATGCTTTGGCTCATTCTCTCTCTTTTTGTGTGGTCTTATATTTCATTGATTTGTGCCTTTATCTTTGTAATTTCCTTTCCTCTTATTCTCTTAATTTACTCCCTTGCTCTTTTTTTTTTTCTTCTTCTTCTTCTTCAGGGTACGCCAGTGGGGCATTTTAGTTCTCTGCCAGGGACCTCCTCAGTGGAAGCAGAGTGCTAACTCCTGGACCACCAAGGAATTCCCTTCTTCGTTGCTTCTTCAGCTGGTTTCTCAAATGTAATACTTAGATCAATTTTTATTTTTAGTGTTTATTGTTTTCCATTAATGTCCCAAAACTATAAGCTTCAAGTACGAATTTTACTTCGTCCCATGAACGTCTACATGAAATGCAGATGTACACTGAGGCTTGGGGCTCGGTTCCAGACCGAGGCTAAGGTGGTAACCTGGGTTCTCTGGGCGTGCATGGCTGGGGCAGAGCAGCACTGTATCTCCACACACTGGTACACTAACCCACCACGCAGGACATGGAAGAAAAAAGCGAAAACCACACGCTGGACTCAGAAAGCGCCCCCTTCCTCCCTGCAATAGCCCTCCACCGCCCTCTACTGGTAAGGTTTAGGATCACACTAACTACGAAAGAGAAATGCTTAGTTCAAGTCCATTAACACACAGACAGTTCTGAGCGGATGAATTTGGAGCTGAGAGGCACCCACTGTTAACCAGCACATCCCTGAAACTAGGGTTCTGGGTGTAGTTTAGATTCTTTTAGTAAAGTGAATTCACAGAACATTTTAATCTGGCAGTGACATGGGATAAGAAGCTGGGGAAAGGGAACCCCGTTTTTTGCTAGTGAGAAGTTTGGAGATGTGATGTGGTTCTGAAGCCAGCATTGCTGGAAGTGGCTTCTTGACTCTGTAGCAGACATCCTGGTCTGCTCTTCCCTTGCCCACCGTGGCAGAATCCATAACTCCCTTGGAGCTCAGTTCAGCTCAGAGTTGGGGAGCACTTACTTGCAAATTCAACCTAAAGTCTCTTTTTGTTCAACTCTCCTGATTGTTCATGGATGAACCAGCTGAATCCTTTTCTGTTTAAATCAATGAATAAATTCTTTAGTCTACAAATAATAATTTGACCAAAACAAAAGAATTGTATTCTATATGATGTTGACACCCTGGAATTCATAGACTTCCTTTGTTGCCTAGTACATGGTCAATTTTTGCGAGTTTCAGGTTCGCTCCAAAAGAATGTGTATTACCTTTCTTCTCTCTCTTTCTCTCTGTATCCTGGCTCCTACACTCCCCCATTTAAGTTCTCATGAGCCATCCATTTAACTAGAGGTTCCAACAATTTCCCAAGATCATTATCAAGCCCACCATGATATACTTTGCAGAATCTATTTGCAAAATTTAATCCTACCCTTCTGTTTGAAAGTTGTGTCCATTTCCTGATTCCCACGCTTTTGGAACTTTCTGATCTCCACAATCTTTAAAAAATTGTTTTCTGGTTTTCTCCTCCATATAGCCAAAGCAATGAGCACTCAATGTATGTATTTGATAATCTGTAAACCCTGATTATCTAATTTATTGCATGTTACATACATAATTAAATAGGAAGAATTTTCTATCATGCACAGCCTGCCTTCAAGAAAACTGTCAGGAGTACTCTGATAGTTTGCTACAAAGCTTTGGCAAGGTTCTAAATTTATTATAGTCACTATAACCAATGTTTAGGAACAGTATAAATCCAACTGATGCCAAATTATGGGCACCAAATTTCAGAGTTACTGGCAGTTTATTTAAAGTGCAAATATTGGACTTCCCTGGTGGTCCAGTGGTTAAGAATTCACCTTCCAGCCACTCTTGCCTGTGATGGCCATACTCTTTCTGTGGAGTGTGTGTGTGTGTGTGTGCGCGCGCGCGCTTAGTTACTCAGTTATGCTGACTTTTTGGAACCCCATGGACTGTAGCCGCCCAGGCTCCTCTTTCCATGGGGATTCTCCAGGCAAGAATACTGGAATGGGTTGCCATGTCCTTCTCCAGGGACTCTTCCTGACCCAGGAAGCAAATCAGGGTCTCCTGCATTGCAGGAAGATTCTTAACCAGCTGAGCAACCATCGAAGCCTTCTGTGGAGTGTGCTCCTCTCTAAATAAATCCACTTATTACCTAAAAAAAAAAAAGAATCCACCTTCCAATGCAGGGGATGAAGTTTTGATCCCTGATCAGGGAGTTAAGATCCCACGTGCCACAGGGGAACTAAGCCTACATGCCACAACTAAGACCCGATGTAGCCAAATAAACAAATAAATATTTAAAAAACTAAAAAATAAGTAAAAAGTGCAAATGTCACAGTAGAAGGCAATATAACGGTTGCCTCTGACATTTCAGGCCAAGAGGGTTAGGAGATAACTATGGTAAGACTGCCAAGAGGGTACAAAGGGAACGAGTTAATAATGATTAGCATTATGTGTGAATAGAGGGAAACTCATGAAATAGAAAATCCATTTTCTTTTGTCTTTCTTTTCTATCATCATGTACAAACTAGCTGCAGGGTTTGCTCTATTGCTTCACTGTAAACTGTATGTATAACAAAACAAAACAAATTTCTAGGACTTCCTTGGTGGTCCAGTGGTTAAAACTATGTTCTTCCAATACAAAGGGCATGGGTTTGATCCCTGGTTGGGGAACTAAAATTCCACATGCCTCCTGTGACCAAAAAAAAAAAAAAAATTTCTAAAAGCTGCATTCTGAGCTCCTTCCCTTGCAATGTAGACAGTTCTATTCCTCCCTAAGCTGGTATCCTCTTTGGGTCCTCAGTTGAGATGAGATAGGGCTAGTCTTGTTCATGTCTCCCATCCCACCTCATACTGATCTAAATTGGATAGTTAAGTTATTCTTCTTGGCTTTATTTTCACTTCACTATGTGCAGATTTGTTGCTAATTAATTCTGAGAAGTTCTTCTAGATAAGCTAGGAACATTCCTTTTTTAAAAAATGAAACATTATTTTATATTAAGACAAATTTCTCTCTAATAATATTAAATAAACAGTTATAGATCTTGGGAATTCCTTGGGGGTCCAGTGGTTAAGACTCTACTCTTTCATTGCCGAGCTGTGGATTCAATCCCTGATGAGGGAATTAAGACCCCCACAAGCCATGTGGTGTGCTCAAAAAATAAATAAATAAACAAAAAAAGAATGTTTAATTTAAAAAGATAAGAATGATCACATTTTTTAAAAAAGTTATGGGTCAAAGCCAGGGTCTGTTGAGCAATCATGGAACAATGTTTTGGTTTCTGTATCCATTTATTGCCCTAATTCTTTTGCCTTTTTTTTTTTTTTAATTTTATTTTATTTTTAAACTTTACATAATTGTATTAGTTTTGCCAAATATCAAAATGAATCCACCACAGGTATACATGTGTTCCCCATCCTGAACCCTCCTCC
>NW_011494899.1:7378248-7386306 GCF_000754665.1 Bison bison bison | reverse complement strand
TAGTATACTGTATTTATGTTTTTCCTTCTGGCTTACTTCACTCTGTATAATAGGCTCCAGTTTCATCCACCTCATTAGAACTGATTCAAATGTATTCTTTTTAATGGCTGAGTAATACTCCATTGTGTATATGTACCACAGCTTTCTTATCCATTCATCTGCTGATGGAATTTCTTTTGCCTTGATTTCCTAGAATATTATCTAGTTAACATTATTTTAAAAAAAAACAGCTTTATAGAGGGATAATTTACATACCATAAAATTGAGCCGTTTTAGGTCAACAATTATTTAAGTAAATTTATGAGTTGTTCAACCATTATGGTAATCCAGAATTAGCATTTGTAATAGTTTCATTACTCTAAAATTCTCTTGGGGATTCCCTGGTGATCCAGCAGTTAGGACTCCTGCACTTTCAATGTGAGGGTACAGGAAACTGCATAATCAGGGAACTAAAGTTGATCCTGCAAGCCACGAAGAGCAGCAAAACAAAAAAAGTTATCTTGGACTTTGTTTGCCATTCTGAACAGTATTCAATTGTATTCCAGGACCATGTTTTGTTTATCCATTCACTGATCATTTGAAGGGCTTCCCAGGTGGTACTAGTGGTAAAGAAACTGCCTGAAAATGCAGGAGACATAAGAGACTCAGGTTTGATCCCTGGGTCGGGAAGATCACCTGCTGGAGGCAATGGCAACTGACTCCAGTATTCTTGCCCGGAGAATCCCATGGGCAGAGGAGCCTGGTGGGTTACAGTCCCCAGGGTTCCAAAGAGTCAGACATGACTGAAATGACAGCACATGTGCATGCATGGACATTTGAATCATTTCTGCATTGGGTCTAATTATTTGTTTTGCTTTGTTTTTAGGATTGCATCTAATTATTTGTAATGCTGCTATGAACAATGCACATACATGTCTTCAGGTGGACTTACGTTTTCATTTCTCTTGGGTAAATATAAAGGCATGGGCTTGCTGACTTATGTGGTAAGTTTACGTTGACATTTGAAAAAATTCCCAAACCATTTTCCAAAATGGGCATACAAATTTTCCTTTCCCAGGATCTAAGCAAGAGGATTCCAGTTTTCTTTCATTCTCTCCAACACGCCGCATGGTCTCTTGTTTTAATTATGGTCACTCAGTACACTTTTGATTTGTACTTCCTTTGCATTTCCCTAATGACTAATGATGTTAGCATCTTCTCAGATCTTTGTTAGTTATTTGTGTGTCTTCTTTGACGAAATGTCAATTCCAATCCCTTGCCAATTCTTTTTTAAATTTTACTTTCATTTATTTATTTCTATTTGGCTGTACTGAGTCTTCGTTGCTGTGCTTGGACTTTCTTTAGTTGTGGCGAGTGGGAGCTACTCTGTAGCTGTGGTGCACGGACTTCTCACTGCAGTGGCTTCTCTTGTCAGTCCCGAAAGTGTGGGCTCAGTGGTTGTGGCACACGGGCCTGAATGCCCTGAGGCATGTGGGATCTTCCTGGACCAGCGATCAAACCTATGTCCCCTGCATAGGCAGGCAGATTCCTAACCACTGGACCACCAGGGAAGTCCCCCTTACCAATTCTTAAATTGGATTCTCTTTTTAACCTTTGACAACCTGATTTCTATCCTTGCTGCTATTAAAACTGCCCTCTGAAACAATAAAATATCACTGAAATAATGAATCTTGACACATCCAGAAGTGTTTTCTTATTCGTCTTCACCTTACCTTTCTGCACCATATAGTAATAGCTTCAATAACCCCCTTCTTTGGCTGTACCACGTGAGATCTTAGTTTCCTAGCCAGGGATCTAACATGGGCCCGTGACAGTGTAAGCACCGAGTCCTAATGACTGAACAGCCAGGGAATTCCCAAATAACCTCCTTCTTGAAATGTTGTCTTACTTTGATGTTCATAACAGAATACTTCCCTGATACTTATGAAGTATTTTTTTTTAATTTGCCAAGTGCCACAGATTTGTGAGATTCTAGTTCTCCAACCAGGGATTGAACCAGAGTCCTAACCACTGGACCACCAAGGAATTCCCTTCAAATGTCTTTGATAACTTCCTTTTTTGGGTGGTATTCTCCTGTCCTCTCTAGGTGGTTCAGATCACATGGACTAGATCTTTGCCTTCTGCTCTTCTCCTTTTCCATTTTTTTTCTATAGCATATTATAATACTATAATATCCCTAAGGAAATATCTAAGAAGAAAGGAGGTGTTTAACAACATCTTCAAGGAAATGGTGTCCTCAGAATCTGGTGAGAAGTGAAGCTGTGAAGGGGGACCTGCTCAAAGGAGTTGCAGTCATGGATTAGAGATGCAGATACTATCAGAACAGATGCAGCTAGTCAGGCAGAAGCTACAAGAGTCTGGGGAAAGAAAGACCTTTATGGGGTCAGCAAAAGATATGGAAATGAATCTAGGAGCAAATGGAGAATAGTCAACATAACATCCTATTGTTCCTCCACATGCAGTGTCTAGAACAGATGTCATCATAGCGCCTACATCACCTCCCTGTTTCACCTCCTGTGCCTCTGTCAATGGTACACTATTCTCATAGTCTCCCAGGCCAGCACCTCAGAAATCACTCTGACCCTCAGTCAGCGATCTCTTCTGCTTGCAAATTCTCTGTTCCTTATTTGACATTAGCCACCTCATGAGGTCGAATCAAACAATGGTTAAGATGCTGCCTAAATGTGAGATTCCATGGTTTTATGGTATTCAATAGTGCATCATGATTTTATTGTAATTCTCACATGTGTATTTTTCTTTTGAACAAGATAGTACCTTTTTTTTGGGGGGGGGGGGCAGGGTCTACTGCCTGCAACGCAGGAGACCCGGGTTCCATCCCTTGGTCTGGAAGATCCCCTCGACAAGGGCATGGCTACCCACTCAAGTATTCTTGCTTGGAAAATTCCATGGACAGAGGAGCCTGGAAGGCTGCAGATCATGGGATCTCAAAGAGTCAAACACAACTGAGTGACTAACACTTTCAGTTTCACTTCTACTCTCTATATTCCTTCAAACCTTCTTCATGCCCATCAGGTTTCTGTTAGAGTAGGCATTCAGGAAATGTTTATAAAAAGAATAAATGAATGACTCAGACATGGGCCTAAAACTTGCCTAAATCCTTTGTCCAAATTACAGATTTTGAGAACAAACACTCGACCCATTTTGTTACTGAACAGAATTCAGTTTCACTCACCCAGTATGCACAAAGCCAATCTACTGACTCTGGGTTGTAGTGAAGGAAACTATAGACAGTTTATTTTGCAGGACATCAGGCAAGGAGACCAGGTACTCCCTGTTGGCAATGGTTTTTAAAGGCAACATTAGAGTGAAGGTTGCAGGGTGTGTGATCAGCTTGTGGACATTCTTCTAATTGTTGGTGGTAGTGAGGTAGAGACCACATGTTACATACTTATTCCATGTACTCAGTCATGTCTGACACTTTGCGACTCCATAGGCTGTAGCTTGCCAGACTCCTCTGTCCATAGAATTTTCCAGGCAAGAATACTGGAGTGGGTTGCCATTTCCTATTTCCAGGGATCTTCCCAATCCAGGGATCAAACTTGCATCTCTTCCTTGTCCTGCATTGGCAGGCGGGTTCTTTACCACTAGCGCCACCTGGGAAGCCGTGGTGGTGAGGTAACAAGATAATATTTCTGAAACCTCAATCCTCAACTTTCTGGTTCCAGCAAATCTGGTTAGCAGTTTCTATTCAAGGAGGGTCCTGGTGTCCATAAAACAACTCCAGGATATGCATCAGATTGTTCTATATATCTGTGTATCTATTTACCTATAGCCTTTCAGGAGCAACTGAAACCATGCATCTCAGATTGGGACACAAACCCGGTCAAAACCCATGGTCTTTTAACTGAGATCACACACCAGGCTTCAGTACTTACTGAAGTTCAGGTTCTCTTTTTTTTTCTTTTTAAAATATTTATTTATTTATTGGCTGTGCTGGCTTTTCTATAGCTGCGGAAAGTTGGGACTGTTTGTTGTGGCTTCTCATTGTGGTGGCTTCTCTTGTGGAGCACAGGCTCTAACTTCCAGGGCTTCAGTAGTTGCAGCAAGTGGGCTCAGTAGTTGTGGCACACGGGCTTAGTTGTTTCAAGGCTTGTGGAATCTTCCCAGACCAGGGATTGAACCTGAGTCCCCTCGTTGGCAGGTGGATTCTTATCCACTGAACCACTAGGGAAGTCCAAGCTTAAGTTCTTGGCGTTTCATCACAAAGTAACAGGTAGAAAGTGTATTTATTTAGAGAAACACACTCCATAGAGTGTGAGCCGTCTTAGACATCAAGAGTGGAGCCAAAATATGGTGTGGTTAGTTTTTTTTTCCAATAATTTTATTATTTTATTTTATTTTTGGCTGCACTGGGTCGTACTTGCTGCACACAGGCTTTCTCTAGTTGTGGCGAATGAGGTTACTCCCTAGTTGCAGTGCTCGGGCTTCTCATTGCAGTGGCTTCTCTTGTAGCGAACAGGCTGTATAGTGTGGGCTTCAAGTTGTAATGTGTGGGCTTAGTGACCTCTTGGCATGTGGGAGCTTCCCAGATCAGGGTTTGAACCCGTGTCTCCTGCATTAGCACACTGAGCCTTTAGGGAAGCCCTGGTATGGTTAGATTTGTTTTGTTACTGTTTTTTTTTAGTGTTTTATTTTATTTATTTATTGGACATGCAGCATGGGGGATCTTAGTTCCCTAACCAGGGATTGAACCCATGCCCCCTCTGTTGGGAGCTCAGAGTCTTAACCACTGGACCACCAGGGAAGTCCCATGGTTAGTTTTTATGGGCTGGATAATTTTATAGGCTAATAAATGGAGGATTATTCCAACTATTTCAGGGAAGAGGCTGAGATTTCCAGGAATTGGGCCACCACCCACTTTTTGATCTGTGATAGTTGCCCTCAGGGAAACCCTTGTGGCTCAGACAGGAAAGAATCACCCTGCAATGCAAGAGACCCGGGTTCTATCCCTGGTTCAGGATGATCCCCTGGAGAAGGAAATGACTACCCACTCCAATATTCTTATAACAGGAGGGGAAGGGGTAGGGCACAACTTTTGAAAGAATGACATAGCCCAAGGACACAAAATAAACCAAGAATGGGACCAAGATGGGAGAGTAGACCTTGATCCTTGATCAGCAAGTGAAATGACACACCCAGAGGTGCCATGACAGTTCCAAGGGATTGTTAAGAACAGGGAGTGGGTGATGGCCCAAATCCTGGAAATATCCACCCCTTCCCAAAAATCAGTTCAGTTCAGTTGCTCAGTCGTGTCCAACTCTTTGTGACCCTTTGGACTGCAGCATGCCAGGCTTCCCTGTCCATCACCAACTCCCAAAGCTTGCTCAAACTCATGTCCATCGAGTTGGTAATGCCATCCAACCATCTCATCCTCTGTCCCAGCCGCATGGGTTCAAGTCCCAAAAATAGTTGGAATAATCCTCCCACTTGTTAGCATATGAAATTACCCAGCCTATAAAAACCAACCACGCCAAACTTCAGGGCCACACTCGCCCTCTGTGATAGCCCACACTTTCTCTGTGGAGTGTGCTTCTCTCTGTATCTGAATAAATCCACTTCTTACTTTGGAAGGACTGATGCTAAAGCTGAAACTCCAATACTTTGGCCACCTCACTCAAAGAGTTGACTCATTGGAAAAGACTCTGATGCTGGGAGGGATTGGGGGCAGGAGGAGAAGGGGACGACAGAGGATGAGATGGCTGGATGGCATCACCGACTCGATGGACATGAGTTTGGGTGAACTCTGGGAGTTGGTGATGGACAGGGAGGCCTGGTGTGCTGCGATTCATGGGGTTGCAAAGGGTCAGACACAACTGAGCAACTGAACTGAACTGAACTGAACCTATCACTTTGTCTCTCATGGAATTCTTTCTGCGATGAGACATCAAGAACCTGAGCTTCATTAGGTCCTGAGACTAGATACTGTGAGTTTTGGCTGGGTTTGAGTACCAGCCATGTGGATTCAAGTCCCAGTCAGGGTTTTGGCTGGGTTTGAGTCCCAGCACGTGGGTTCAAGTCCCAATCTGTAGTAAACGGTTTCTTTGTTGCCTGGAGAATTCCATGGACAAAGGAGCCTGAAGGGCTACAGTTCATGGGGTTGCCAAGGGTTGGACAAGACTGAGTGACCAACACAACAACAACAACAAAGTCAGACGTGACTGAGTGACTAATGCTTTCATTTTCACTCGGCCTCAGAACTGTCAGGGCCCTGGTGGGTGTCACTTTAGTTTGCTGATGTGTTACAGTGAGAGTATACTGAGGCTCAGGCTTCCTGAATGGCTCACAGGAGATGTGGGTTCAATTCCTGGGTTGGGAATATGCCCTGAAGGAGGAAATGGCAACCCACTCTAGTATTCTTTTTTTTTCTTTTTTGGATGCACCAGGTCTTTGTCTCAGAATGTGGGATCTTGTGGCTTATGGGATTTAGTTCCCTGACCAGGGATCGAACCCAGGCCTCCTACTTTGGGAGTGCAGAGTCATAGCCACTCAACCACCAGGGAAGTCTGCATTCCAATATTCTTGCTTTTCTTGCTCAACTGCTTTTCCTTTGTTTCTGCATTTTCTTAATCATTAATCAAGTCAGTACTTTGGAATTCTGCATTCAGATGGATATATCTTTCCTTTTTTCCTTTGCCTTTCACTTAACTTCTTTTCTCAGCTATTTGTAGGGCCTTCTCATACAATCCATTTTGCCTTTTTGCATTTCTTTTTTCATGGGGTGGTTTTGATCACCACCTCCTATACAATGCCACGAACCTCCCTTCATAGTTTTTCAGGCACTCTGTCTATCAGACCTAATCCCTTGAATCTATTTGTCACTTCCACTGTATAATCATAAGGGATTTGATTTAGGTCATACCTGAATGGTCTCGTGGGTTTCCCTACTTTCTTCAATTTAAGCCTGAATTTGGCAATAAAGAGTTCATGATCTGAGCCATAGTCAGCTCCTGGTCTTGTTTTTGCTGACTGTATAGAGCTTCTCCATCTTTGGCTGCAAAGAATATAATCAATCTGATTATAAAATCACTGCAGATGTAGTGATTGACTGCAGCCAAGAAATTAAAAGATGCTTGCTTCTTGGAAGAAAAGTTATGACAAACCTAAATAGCATATTAAAAAGCAGAGACATTACTTTGCCAACAAAGGTCCATATAGTCAAAGTTATGGTTCTTTTTAGTAGTCATGTGTGGATGTGAGAGTTGGACCATAAAGAAGGCTGAGCACTGAAGAATTGATGCTTTTGAATTGTGGTGTTGGAAAAGACTCTTGAGAGTCCCTTGGACTGCAAGGAGATCCAACCAGTCAATCCTAAAGGAACTCAATCCTGAGTATTCATTGGAAACACTGATGCTGAAGCTGAAGCTCCAAAATCTGACCACCTGATGCAAAGAACTGACTCATTAGAAAAGACCCTGATGCTGGGAAAGGTTAAAGGCAGGAGGAAAAGGGGACATAGAGGATGAGATGGTTGGATGGCATCATGAACTTGATGGACATGAGTTTGAGCAAGCTCCAGGAGTTGGTGATGGACAGGGAAGCCTGGTGTGCTGCAGTCCATGGGGTTGCAAGATTCATACTGAGCGAGTGAACGTGAACTGAACTGAACTAGATATGAGGAGATGCAAGGATTGAGATCATAAAATCTGTTCCTAAAAACATCCAATTACCTAAAGACCTGTCCCACAAGATTCCCTGGAGCACAGAGTGCCTCACTCCTCCCTGAGCTCCCACAGGGGTTGTTGAAGGTCAACAGTTATAGCTGCATGGGGTTCTATCTCCATAGAGGCAGATGGCAAATGCCATTGTTGTTCAGTCATTGGCAATGCTCTTGGTAAGTGCCAATTTGTAGTTGATAGTAGCATGCAGGATCTTGGATTCCGACCAGGGATTGAACCCATATCCCCTTCACTGAAAGATGAACTCTTTTTTTTTTTAATGAATTAATTTATTTTAATTGGAGGCTAATTACTTTACAATATTGTAGTGTTTTTTGCCATACATTCACATGAATCAGCCATGGGTGTACATGTGTCACCC
>NW_011494899.1:7366295-7378148 GCF_000754665.1 Bison bison bison | reverse complement strand
CCCCTCACCTCCCTCCCCATCTCATCCCTCAGGGTCATCCCAGTGCACTGGCCCTGAGCGCCCTGTCTCATGCATTGAACCTGGACTGGCGATCTATTTCACATATGGTAATATATGTGTCAATGCTATTCTCTCAAATCATCCCACCCTCGCCTTCTCCCACAGAGTCCTAAAGTCTATTGTTTACATCTGTGTCTCTTTTGCTGTCTTGCATATATGGTCATCGTTACCATCTTGAAAGATGAATTCTAAAGATTCTTAACCACTAGACCAGACCACCAGGGAAGTCCCTATTTCTATGAATTTTAATATCTTTTTGTTTTTAAATAAATCTTAGTTTGGTTTTCTTATTATAAAAGTATTATGTTTTTAGTAGGTCAAAGAAGACAAAATCTCCTATAGCTCTGGTACAATTTCTTTTCTCTGTGAATGTTTCATCTTACTTTTTTGTTTGTATGTTTTGCATATTGACCTTCGTTTTTGACTTATCTATTTTTTAGATGTTTATTATTCTATCAGCGAATTCCCACAAATTGACCTTTAAATTTATTGTTCCAAAACAATTCATGCTCATAAAAATAAAAACAATAACTGAATAAGGTAAGAAGTTAAAGACTTCCTTCCCTCCAAAGCCCTGTTTCCAATCTCAAGGGGTAACCCTTGTTAACAACAGGATGCATATTTTTCCAGACGATTGTTTTTTTCAGATTTTAATTATTTTTTTTAAAAGTTGAAGCTTTTATTGTTGAAAGTACAATACATATCCTCCACCTTCTCATCTAGTTCCTAAAATTCTACAATACTATTAACATAGTGCCTTACTTGCTTTTTTCACATATCTATTCAAACAGTTATGTCAATATCCATTCATTTATCCTTTTTTTTTTTTGGATTTTAAAATAAACCTGTGGCAGATTCATGTTGATATATGGCAAAACCAATACAATATTGTAAAGTTAAAAAAATAAATAAATAAAATTAAAATAAAATAAATAAAATAAGTTGCAGAGATCAGTATACATCATCCCTAAACACTTCACCATTAAATTACATTTAGGACTTCCCTGATGGTCCAGTGGTTAAGACTCTGCCTGCCAATTCAGGGGACATGGGATCCATCCCTGGTCTGGGAAGATTCCATACGCCACAGGACAACTAAGCCCAGGCACCATAACTACTGAAGCCCGAGCCCTAGAGCCAATACTCCACAAGAGAAACCACTGCAGTTAGAAGCCCATGCACTGCAACTAGAGAAAACCTGCATTCAGCAATGAAGATCCACCACCTGGGAAGTCCTGATGAAGCCTCAGCAGAGCCTAAAATAAATTTTTAAAAATATGGCTTAGGCTGAAATGGCTTCTCTTATGTCAAGAAAGCCATTCTTGTGTCAATTGCAAATCGGCACTTTCCAATAGCATTTGCCGTCTGCCTCTGCAGAGACTGAACCCTGTGCTGTTGCAGCTCTTGACCTTTGACATGCTCTGAAGGGAGTTCAGAGTGGAGAGTGAGGCATTCTGTGCTGCAGGCAAACTGGTGGAATAGGTTTTTAGATAGTTAGATATTTTCAGGAGCTGATTTCATATCCACGTCTTGCATCTCCTCTTATCTAGAAAAGAACTAAATCCTTTCATGGTGACATCCGCTCCTTGTGATTGCAGAAAACCTTTTATAAAAGAAGGGCTTGATTACATTGAACTCCCTCTTCACCAAAATCATATATATTGACCTTCCCCCACTACCTCTTTGGAACAAGCTTAACTCGTAACTCTCATGTTGTGCATCTTTTTTAGTCAACACTTTGTTCTCTTTCTCTGGGGACTCCCTAACCTATCTGCTTACAGTAATGATAATAACAAAGCTAGTAATAATAACTTATTGTTACTGCACGGACTATGTAGCCTACAAGGCTCCTCTGTCCATGAGATTTCCCAGGCAAGAATATTGGAGTGGCTTGCCATTTCCTTTTCCAGGGGATCTTCCCAATTCAGGGATTGAACCCATGTCTCCTGCATTGGGAGGCAGATTTTTTACCACTGAGTTACCAGGGAAGCCCCAGTATAATAAAATTATAACAAAATATTGATAATTATTATTATAGTGAATAGTGAAGTCGCTCAGTCGTGTCTGACTCTTTGCGACCCCATGGACAGTAGCCAACCAATCTCCTCCATCCATGGGATTTTCCAGGCAAGAATACTGGAGTGGGTTGCCATTTCCTTCTCCAGGGGATCTTCCCAACCCAGGATCGAACCCGGGTCTCCTGCATTTTAGGCAGACGCTTTACCATCTGAGCCACCAGGGAAGGTCAATTACTATTATAACAATAAAGGAGTATTTCCTATGTGTCTGACTATAACCTTGACATTGTTTTAAGTACTTTAAAAATATTAACTAGTTTAACCTTATAGAGTAAGAACAATTGAAATCTTCAATTTGGAAATTATGAAACCAAGCAGGATTCAAATCCTTTCTATGTCCCCTGTTTCTTTTGTTGTTGTGGTTCTTAGGAAAAAAGGTTTAGGCTTCCTAGACCTTCTCCGAGTACTAAAGGGCAGATTCAAACAGGAGTTACTAAGCAGGAAAGTGAGGGAATGCAGGAACAGAGGAGGAGCAGTCCAAAAAGAATGGTGAAGCCTTGGTGTAGGTCTGGTTTCCTCCTGAAGGGATATACATAATAATATCTTTGAGCTCTTCTGAAGAACTAAAGCCTACACTCAGGTGGAGGATGGTAACTTTAGGTTGAGCACAAGATCCCTGGAGCCACAGCCCTGTTACCACCATCCAATCAGAAATAAATCACCCAGGAGCCCTAACTTCAAATTGTACCTATGAACACTTCTCCCCCAAAACCAAGAGTTTGAGGTTTTTGTTGCTTGACCCTGCAGCAAACCTTTCTCTACTCCAAACTCCCAATGTTTCAGTTCCTTTGGCCTCACTGTGCATGGGGCTTGCCTTGGGCAACAGAAAGAACCCCTGGATGATATTGAAATGAGGTCTGTGTGTGTGTGTGTATGCAAAGACACAATCTTTAAAAGAATGACATAACTGTTGAGGATGTTGTAGCCACACATTCCAGGAAACAAACTCACTCAGAAGGACAATGCAGATCAGTTCAGTTCAATCTCTCAGTCACGTCCGACTCTTTGCAACCCCATGAATTGCAGCACACCAGGCCTCCCTGTCCATCACCAACTCCCGGAGTTCACCCAAACTCATGTCCATCGAGTCGGTGATGCCATCCAGCCATCTCATCCTCTGTCTTCCCTTCTCCTCCTGCCCCCAATCCCTCCCAGCATCAGAGTCTTTTCCAATGAGTCAACTCTTCACATGGGGTGGCCAAAGTACTGGAGTTTCAACTTTAGCATCAGTCCTTCCAAAGAACACCCTGGACTGTTCTCCTTTAGAATGGACTGGTTGGATCTCCTTGCAGTCCAAGGGACTCTCAAGAGTCTTCTCCAACACCACAGTTCAAAAGCATCAGTTCTTCGGTGCTCAGCTTTCATCACAGTCCAACTTTCACATCCATACATGACCACTGGAAAAACCATAGCCTTGACTAGATGGACCTTTGTTGTCAAAGTAATGTCTCTGCTTTTCAATATGCTATCTAGGTTGGTCATAACTTTCCTTCCAAGGAGTAAGCGTCTTTTAATTTCATGGCTGCAGTCACCATCTGCAGTGATTTTGGAGCCCCCAAAAATAAAGTCTGATACTCTTTCTAGTAGTGGAGTGCAATTTACTACACTGGTGGGCCCAAGGCAGAGTCTCCTCTTAGCCAAGGACCCTGACCAGTTTTTGTGAAAATGTTATATACCCTAAGTGTACTTGTTCAAACTCACCTCCCCAAATTCCTTGAAACTAGTCTGGACAAGGTAAAAGAGAGATGGGATCAAAGTTAACCCATGATTCCTGTGTCACAAGACTAGATAAACAGTGGATATTTATCAATAGACCTATGGTCATATCCAGATAAACATAATGAAGTTTACCACTTTGTTCTGTTACAGAAATAATTAGTATATTCTTTCAGGCAACAGAGAGTCCAAGTACAAGTCCCAAGGCTCTTTTATCCGGGGGGTCTGGTTTTCCATTGGTATGCCATTTCTATAGACACTGGGCACAAAGTTCAGAGTCCACTGGGAGGGTGACCATGTGTTTAGCCTAATGTTCGCAGCCTGGCCTAAGATGGAGTCCAGCGCTGTCTGTTTCCTCCTTCATTCCCCGCTCTTGATGCTCTTAACTCATATTATGAGCATCATTCATAGGGATATGTTGCACCCTGGCTCTCCGACCCCCAGTTTGGGAGAATGACATCAACCTTTGGGTTACAAAGTTCATAATACATTGTAAAATTCAGGGTCCACAAAGCAGAACTATCAAGGCAACTATAACAATGGTAAATATAGTTTTCCACCAATCACCCTTCACCCAAGATAGGACCAAAGTCCAGAAAGGAATGTTTTCATTTCACATTGCTTTTACCTGGTTTTTCATGTCATCTAACACAGTGGATACATTGCCAGATAAGGCAGGAATGCATACACAACATTCAACCTTAATAGCACAGGTCCCTCCTTGAGTAGCCAGCTGGGAGTATGGCCAAAGCCATGCTATTTTGAATTACCACTTTTCTCATTTGGATTTGCTCTTCATTTAAGGCTTGGATGGCTTTTGTTCTATCTAAGAGGGCCTGTTTTGTGAAATTAGTCAAGGCCTCTACTTTAATCATAATATCTGTGGTCCCTATAGAGGATACGAATAAGGCAGCAATATACTCATACCATTGAAACACAGATCTTGTCCGCCTAGCATGTAAATAAGGTAGATTTACTGGGGCTTGTTGTAGGTTAGGCTTTTGTTACATTGGCGTTTATATCAAATGTAACCCTATGACCCGAGTCTATTGACTATAGATGTAGTTTACACCAAGAGAGCAAGGAGAGGTTATGATTGACAAGAGAGAGGAAAGTCTCTTTGTCATCCCAGAAAAGAGCAGAGTGGTTTAAAATCTCCTTGGCAGAGCGGTGACACCCACCAAGGAAGTCCATCCATCACTGACAGAGGCATAGCCCCACATACCCAGCAGTTGGAAGTGTTGTGGAAGTCTGTGTAGGAATATGCTCATGAGATGAAAACATTGTCTTGAGTTGAAATGGAAGTTAAATTCAAACTCACGTTGATGAGGCCAAATAGCAGGAGTTGATTGTGCGGCTTCATCCTGAAGGGGCTCGTCTGGGATCTTCTTTTCTTTCTTCTTCTTAAGGATGACCTTAGTCTCTTGAGGATCAGTGGGGTCCCTCTGCATAGTCCACTCAGCGTTTTCTGGGTCTGCGTGGTATGCTGTCTTCACCTTCGTATGATGGATCCAAGGGACAATACCTGCAACTTTAACTGCAGTAGGGGTAGTTAGAATAACAGTATAAGGACCCTTCCACTGAGGGGCTAGTGAATCATGCCTCCAATCTTTGACCCATACTTAGTCACCAGGCATAAACTCATGAATCTGTTCCCCCAAGGGGAATG
Organism: Bison bison bison; assembly: GCF_000754665.1. Taxonomy (NCBI): domain Eukaryota; kingdom Metazoa; phylum Chordata; class Mammalia; order Artiodactyla; family Bovidae; genus Bison; species Bison bison. Next base: position 7,372,625 of record NW_011494899.1, on the reverse strand, counting down.
GCACTCTTTCTTGTACAAACTTAGTTACCTGACTAATTACCTTACCTAACTGCTCTGGGAGTTGGTGATGGACAGGGAGGCCTGGCATGCTGCGATTCATGGGGTCGCAAAGAGTCAGACACGACTGAGCGACTGAACTGAACTGAACTGCTCCATCTGCTGTGAAATCCCATCCCCCCTTACCTGAGGCAAATTGGTTGTTTTATTATGGGAGGGGGTCTCTCATATACAATTTCTTATGGAGAGTAGCCATGGACCATGGGGTCACTCTGAGTCTGAGTAAAGCCATCAGAAGTAAGTCCACCCAGGAGTAGTCAGTCTCTATGATCCACTTGGAGAGTGTCTCTTTAAGTGTCCAGTTGGTCCGTTCCACCATCCCAGAACTCTGGGGTCTCTATGTAATGTGTAGTTTCCATTTGATGTTTAAAGTTTTACTTACTTGTTGTACTAAATCAGCTATGAAAGCCGGGCCATTGTCTGATCCAATGCTGGTAGGAAATCCAAATCTGGGGACTATCTCCCTAAGCAAGCACCGGGCTGCTTCTGATGCTCTTTCAGTCCAGGTAGGAAAAGTTTCTACCCATCCCAAGAATGTACATACCATGACCAGCAGGTAATGGTAGTGTTGGCAATGTTGCATTTCAGTGAAGTCTACTTCCAGGTGTTCAAAGAGCAGCGTGCCTTTTAGTTGAATCTCTGGAGGTTTCTGTCTGTGCCAAGAGGCAGCATTGGCCTGTAAGCAGGCAGTGCAGTTCTGAGATTCTGTTCTGCATAGGGAAGAGAGGCGAGGAACCAAAAAATATTTTCGAATTAGCTCTTCCAGTTTATCATGGCGTAGGTGGGTCGCTTGGTGTGTTTGGCTTACCAGAGTGCGTGCCAGCTCCTCTGGTACCAGTAATTTGCCACTTGGCAATTCCCACCATCCCTTTTCAGTCTTAATAGACCCTTCCACTTTGGCTAGTTGGTTTTGGGCTTCAGTGTATTTTGGAGAGTCCAATGCTAGCTCAGGCAGTTCTGCCAATACGAGCGCTTTAATAGGGGCCTCACTTGTTATCCCCATGCCCTCAGCTGCTTGTTTAGCAGTCTTATCTGCCAATCTGTTTCCCCAAACCTGGGGTGTATCCTCCTTTTGATGTCCTCGGCAGTGTATGACTGCAACCTTTTCTGGTTCCCAGACAGCATCTAATAGGGTCAGAATTTCTTCCTTATTTTTGATATCTTTTCCCCCAGCTGTCAAGAGGCCTCTCTCCTTATACAGAGCCCGTGTACATGTAGTGTGGCAAAAGCATACCTGGAGTCAGTGGAAATATTTACTGTCTTGCTTTTTGACAGCTGGAGTGCTCAAATCAAGGCCCATAACTCAGCTCGTTGAGCAGACCAGTGCTGTGGCAAGGACCCAGCCTCGATGATAGTCTTTTCTGTGACTATAGTGTAACCCGACAGGCACTGTCCTTGTTTTATCAGGCCAGTGCCATGAGTATATAGGACCCAATCAGGGTCCGGAATAGGTTGCTCTCGGAGGTTGGGTCTGCTAGTGTGGATGTCTTCCAAGACTTCCCCACAGTCATGAGAAGGTCCACCCTCTCCTACTGGAAGGAGTGTGGCTGGGTTTAAAGTCTGGCAAGGCTCAATACTGGAGGTTAGGGTTTTCACGTAACAGCCCTTGGTATTGAATAATCTGGGAGTTTGATAGCCATTTGTGGGGATCTCCTTGTAAGAGTGTGTTGGCCTCATGTGGGACTCTTACGACCAGATCTTGGCCTAAAGTCAGTTTAGTAGCTCTTCGTACTAGTAGGGCAACTTCGGCAATTGCTTGCCAGCATCCAGGCCACCTGGTGGCGAAATTGCCAAGCTGGCTTGAGAGACGGGCTACAGGTCTGTCCCGCGTTTCCACAATCTGAGTTAACACTCCATTGCTGTTTTGTCCTTTTCAGTTACATATTGAGTACATGGCTTGGCAAGGTGTGGCAGCCCTAAAGTGGGGGGCTGATATAACTGCCAACCTTAGTTCATCAAAGGCTTTTTGTTGTTTTTCAGTCCAATTTAGTGGATTTTCCTCAGGCCCTGTCAGGCATTCATATAAAGGCTGGGACATTTGGGAATATCCTGGAATCCAAATTCTGCAAAACCCAGTAGCTCCCAAAAACTCCTGGACCTGCTGATGAGTCTTAGGTGTTGGGATTCTCAGGATCACCTCTTTTCTGGACTGGTCTAATAACCTTGTGCCCTTCTTCAAAACAAACCCCAGATACCTTACCTCCCCTCCTTGCAGATCTGTGACTTCTTCTTTGACACCCAGTAACCTGCTTCCATCAGCAGTTGGAGCAGTGCTTTCATTCCTTCCCAGTATTTTTCCTTGGTCTCGGCAGCCAGTAGCAGGTCATCCATGTATTGTAGGAGCCAACATCCATACTCTTCTGAATGGAATGAGCCCAGGTCAGAAGCCAAGGCTTCCCCCAAAATAGTTGGGGAGTTCTTAAACCCTTGTGGGAGACAAGTCCAGGTGAGCTGTTGCTTGGTGCCCCCGACTGGACCTTCCCATTCAAAGGCAAAGATGGGTTGTGACGCTGGGGAGAGGCATATACAGAAGAAGGCATCCTTGAGATCTAGGCAAGTATAAACTTTAGTTCTCGGTGGGAGGAGACTAAGTAAGGTATAGGGGTTTGGAACAGTGGGGTGTAAAGTCACAGTAGCCTGGTTGACTAGCCTGAGATCCTGTACAGGCCTATAGTCCTGTCTTCCTTCCTTTTAGACTGGCAGGATGGGTGTATTCCAAGCTGACTGGCACTCTACTAGAATGCCCGCTTGTTTCAATCTATTGATGTGGGGTAGTATGCCAACCCGGGCCTCTATCTGTAGCGGGTATTGGCATTTTCTTATCGGAATGGCACCTGGCTTGAGTTCTATTATCACTAGGGCTTGATGTTTAGCCAGCCCCTGGAGGGTGGGGAGGTTGTCTTCCCCCCAGACCTCGGGGAATAATTGAGTTAGCTCTCTTTCAAGTTCTTCCGGTCCACCTGGTTTTTCCTTTGGAGGCTCATGCAGCTCATCTTGCCGGTGGGGTGGGGGTGGGGGGCCAGGGAAGGTATTGAGAGAGAGAGCAAATAAGTCATAGTGCCCACCCAGAAGGTGGGCCTCTCCTCAGTACTGAAGAGAGATGTCAATAATTGAATGACATCATCCCATGTTGGTCGATGGGTGCAAAAGATGGTTTCCATCAATCTAGTCATACCTCGTGGCTCTTCTGAGGAAGGGGGGTATGCTTTTGCCAATTTAGTATGTCAGTTGATGAGAAAGGCTACAGGAGCTTGATGGTAATTACCATCCTCCCCTTGCACCGGAGGTTGTTGGACTTCTCTAAGAAGCATCTGTAGTGGTGCCTTTCCTTCCAGCTCTCTGGCAGAATGCAGTCTCTGCTTAATTCCAATGTCTCCCTCCCCTTGTACGGTAGTACTTCCTGGGAGCGGAGGCTAGAGCTTGGGGCGTATGATGTCAGCAGTGGTTGAATCCGGTGGGTTGTAGCCTGTTGCCCCTTCAACTAAGGTCAGAGCTTGCCAGAATGGTGGCTCTACAACCTGTGGGGCTGTCGGAAGGACTGGTGAAAGTGGAGGCTCTGGGAGGCTTACTGGCCTCTGGTCAGTTCCCTGTGGGGAAGCTCTCGGCACCGCAGGAGCGTTGCTTGGTGGGATCATCATCCAGTACGGTGGAGGGGGGCGTTTTTCCCCCTCTGGATCCTGTAAGATTTCCTTCTCGTTGATGTTTTAGATGTCTTTCTTGTCCTGGCAGGCTTAATTGGATGAGGATAAAAACACAGATGAATTAGATACCCCACGTCCCAGGCTTCTCCTGGAAAGCCAATTCGTACAAAAAGTACTGATATACTTTTTTTTTTTTCTACCTTAACTAGTTTGAGGGATTGGGTGTTTCGCAGCAGATAGGGTACTTCCTGGGGGAGGGTAGAATACAAGCACACAAGGACCAAGTTTCTACTCCTAAAAAACCCCCTGGCGATTGCTTGGTAATAATTTCCCCAAAATGGCGTGGACACACCTCCTAAATGACCTTCACAAATTTCCTTCCTAAACCCTAATATGCTTGTCAACCTGTGTACCAAGCAATCGCTGCTGCCTGCCTATTCCAGGCTCCTGTGGGGCCGTGCCCCTTCTAGTCCCTCCCAGGTGGGTGATCAGGCCCCTTCTTCCACCCTGCCGGGTGGGTTCCTCCTCACCTGAGTGCTCAGTTCCCCTGCTGCCATCCACTACCTGCTAACGTGAAAGGTATGGGCATTGAGAAGCCGGATCCTTCCAGAAGGGTGAGGCACCTTCCCCCCTCTAGAAGATTCAAGCCGCAAGGCCTTGGAGTAGTCCCAATGGGACTTGTCTCCTCAAAGTGAGGAGTTTCCCGGCCAACGCACCAAATGTTGTAGCCACACGTTCCAGGAAACGAACTCACTCAGAAGGATGATGCAGATAGTGGAGTGCAGTTTATTATACCGGCGGGCCCAATGCAGAGTCTCCTCTTAGCCAAGGACTGTGAGCAGTTTTTGTGAAAACCTTATACACCCTAAGTGTACTTGCTCAAACCCACCTCCCCAAATTCCTTGAAACTAGTCTGGACAAGGTAAAAGAGAGATATGATCAAAGTTAACCCATGATTCATGTGTCATAAGCCTAGACAAACAGTGAATATTTATCAATAGGCCTGTGGTCATATCCAGATAAACATAATGGAATTCATCACTTTGTTCTGTTACAGAGATAATTAGCATATACTTTTAGGCAACAGACTCCAGGTACAAGTCCTGAGGCCTTTTATCTGGGGGGTCTGGTTTTCTATTGGTATGCCATTTCTATAGACACCAGGCACAAAGTTCAGAGTCCATTGGGAGGGTGACCATGTGTGTAGCCTAAAGTTCGAAGCCTGGACTAAGATGGAGTCCAGCTCTGTCTGTTTCTTCCTTCAAGGACACACGAAAACTGGTTAGAACCACTATAGCCCAAGATGGTGGCAGATTCGAATTCCAGTAGACTTTGAGCCTCCTTATATGCCTGTGCATGCTAAGTCGCTTCAGTCACGTCTAACTCTTTGTGACTCCATGGGCTGTAGCCCACCAGGCTCTTCTGTCCATGAGATTCTCCAGGCAACAATACTGGAGTGGGCTGCCATGCTCTCTCCAACCTTCCTGACCCAGGGATCGAACCCGTGTATCTTTTCCATCTCCTGAATTGGCAGGCAGATTCTAATGGCAACCCACTCTAGTACTCTTGCCTGGAAAAATTCGATGGCCGGAGGAGCCTGGTAGGCTACAGTCCATGGGGTGGCAAAGAGTAGGACACGACTGAGAGACTTCACTTTCTCTCTTTCTTTACCACCAGCGCCACCTAGGAAGCCCATTATATGCTCATGGTAATGCTAAATGCCACACCCACAGATCCCAAGACAGTCCAAACATCAGTTTAGTTTAGTTCAATTGCTCAATCGTGTCCAACTCTTAACCATAAAAGGCCAAAAACTGAGCAGTGAATTTCTAATTTCCTGGAAATCCCCACCTATTCCCCAAAATAGTTGGAATAATCCTCCCATTCGCTAGCCTATTAAATTACTCAGCCCATAAAACCTAACCACCCAACTTGAGGGCCTCTCAGCTTCTGAAATGACCCACACTATCCATGGAATGTGTATCTCTCTCAATAAATCTACTTCTTATCACTCTGTCCTTTGAGACATGAAGAACCTAAGCTTCATTAACTCCTGAGACTACATGTGAGATTTTAATTAAAAGACGATGGGTTCATGGGAATTCCCTGGGAGTCCGGCGGTGAGGACTCCAAGTCTTGGGTTCAAGTCCCACTCTGAGTTTTGGCTGAGATCCAGTCCCATCTGAGATGAGGTGCGTGGTTTCAATAGGCCCAATCTAAGCACAGGCTCAGAAATTACATGACAGAAACCGAGAAACTCAAACAATTTCTGGAAATGAAATATACTTTTGCTCCTATTCATTTTCTCCTCCTCCACCAAGACCTCGTCTCATCACTTACTTCCTCTGCTAATTAGTCTTCAAATTCTCCCTCAGACTGAATTCTGTCCTAACCCATCAATGTGAACATCTTCCCGTTTTGTATTCACGTACTTCTCTCTCTCTATCATCTGAGAATCTGAAATATAAACCTACTACTTTCAGTTCAATGCAGTCAAACTTCCGTTCGTACCACACGTCTGAAATTTCTCTCATAGAGATAGACGTTCATTGACAGTTTATCTGCCCAAATCAATCCTTTTTCTTCTTGTGCTTGGTGTCACAGAGTCATTTACTCCCTTGGTGATCTCACC
>NW_011494899.1:7354761-7366163 GCF_000754665.1 Bison bison bison | reverse complement strand
ATATTTATTTATTTAATTTTGGCTGTGCAGCATCTTCATCGCTGCATGTAGGCTTTCTCTAGCTACGGCTGCTCTTCGTTGCAGCACATGGGCTTCTGATTGCGGTGGCTTCTTTTGTGGAGCACGAGCTCTAGGGTGCATGGGCTTCAGTGGTTGTGGCGCAGGGACCTTGTTGGTCCACAGCGTGTGGGATCTTCTCAGACCAGGGATGGAACCCATGTTCCCTGCATTGGCAGGTGGATTCTTAACCACGGAACCACCAGGGAAATCCTCCTGGAGCATCTTAAACTAATCATTAAACTGTTGTTGTACCTAAAACCAAACTCAAAATTATACTGCTGTTTCCTGGCTCAATTCATGATTCATAGGCACTGAGCCTCTTAAGCAGGAAATCAACTCCTTTTCATCTTCAGTTCTTTTCTTTTATTTCATTCACTCAATTGGCCACCAAATCTTTTTCTCCATCTACAATCCACTACCTTAGGTTGTTGTTCAATCACTAGGTCGTGTCCAATTCTGTCACCCCATGGACTGTAGCATACCAGGCCCCTCTGTCCTGCACTATCTCCTGGAGTTTGCTCAAATTCATGTCCTTTGTCAGTGATATTATTTAACCATCTTATCCTCTACTGCCCTCTTCTCCTTTTGGCTTCAATCTTTCCCAGCATCAGGGTATTTTCCAATGAGTCAGCTCTTCACATCAGCTGGCCAAAGTATTGGAGCTCCAGCTTCAGCAACAGTCCTTCCAATGAATTTTAAGGGTTGATTTCTTTTAGGATTGACTGGTTTGATCTCCTTGTAGTCCAAAATACTCTCAAGAGTCTACTTCAGCACCACAGTTCAAAAGCATCAATTCTTCAGTGCTCAGCCTTCTTTATGGTCCAACTCTCACATCCACACATGACTATTAGAAAACTATAGCTTTGACTATATGAACCTTTGTTGGCAAAGTTATGTTTCTGTTTTTCAATATGCTGTCTAGGTTTGTCATAGTTTTCCTTTCAATGAGCAAGCTTCTTTTAATTTCATGGCTGCAGTCATCATCTGCAGTGATTTTGGAGCCCAAGAAAATGACATCTATCACTGCTCCTGCTTTTTCCCCATCTCTTTGCCATGAAGTGATGGGACTGGATGCCATGATCTTAGTTTTCCAAATTTTGAGTTTCAAGCCAGATTTTTCACTCTCCTCTTTCACCCTCATCAAGAGGCTCTTTAGTTCCTCTTCAATTTTTGCCATTAAAGTGGTATCAGCAAATCTGAAGTTGTTGATATTTCTCCTAGCAACCTGGATTTCAGCTTGTGCTTCATCCAGCCTGGCATTTCGCATGCTGTATTCTGCACCAGTTCAGTTTAGTTCAGTTCAGTTCAGTCGCCCAGTTGTGTCCAACTCTTTGTGACCCCATGGACTGCAGCACGCCAGGCCTCCCTATCCATCACCAACTACCGGAGTTTACTCAGACTCGTGTCCATTGAGTCACTGAGGCCATCCAACCATCTCATCCTCTGTCATCCCCTTCTCCTCCCACCTTCAATCATTCCCAGCAAAAGGGTATTTTCCAATGAGTCAGCTCTTCGCATTAGGTGGCCAGAGTATTGGAGTTTCAGCTTCAGCATCAGTTCTTCCAATGAATATTCAAGACTGATTTCCTTTAGGATGGACTGGTTGGATCTCCTTGCATTCCAAGGGACTCTCAAGAGTCTTCTCCAACACCACAGTTCAAAAGCATCAGTTCTTCAATGCTCAGCTTTCTTTATAGTCCAACTCTCACATCCATACATGACTACTGGAAAAACCATAGCTTTGACTAGATAGATCTTTGTTGGTAAAGTAATGTCTCACCTTTTTAATATGCTGTCTAGGTTGGTCATAGCTTTTCTTCCAAGGAGCAAGCATCTTTGAATTTCAAGGCTGCAGTCACCATCTGCAGTGATTTTGGAGCCCAAGAAAATAACGTCTGTCACTGTTTCCATTGTTTCCCCATCTATTTGCCATGAAGTGTTGGGACCAGATACCATCTGCGTTTTTTGAATGTTGAGTTTTAAGCCAATTTTTTCACACTCTTCTTTCACTTCCATCAAGAGGCTCTTTAGTTCTTCGCTTTCTGCCATAAGGGTGGTGTCATCTGCATATCTGAGGTTATTGATATTTCTTCCGGCAGTCTTGATTCCAGAATGTGCTTCATCCAGCCTGGCATTTTGCATAATGTACATTGTACACAAGTTAAATAAGCAGGGTGACAATATACAGCCTTGACGTACTCCTTTTCCTATTTGGAACCAGCCTGTTGTTCCATGTCTGGTTCTAACTGTTGCTTCCAGACCTGCATACAGGTTTCTCAGGAGGCAGGTAAGGTGGTCTGGTAGTCCCATCTCCTGAAGAATTTTCCACAGTTTGTTGTGATCCACACAGTCAAAGGCTTTGGCATAATCAATAAAGCAGAAATAGATGTTTTTCTGGTATTCTTTTGCTTTTTCAATGATCCAGCAGATGTTGGCAATTTGATCTCTGGTTCCTCTGCCTTTTCTAAAACCAGCTTGAACATCTGGAAGTTCATGGCTCACATACTGTTGAAGCCTGGCTTGGAGAATTTTGAGCATTACTTTACTAGTGTGTGAGCTGAGTGCAGTTGTGTGTAGTTTGATCATTCTTTGGCATTGCTTTTCTTAGGGATTGGAATGAAAACTGACCTTTTCCAGTCCTGTGGCCACTACTGAGTTTTCCAAATTTGCTGACATATTGAACGTTGCACTTTAACAGCACCATCTTTTAGGATTTTAAATAGCTCAGGTAGGATTTTGTCACCTCTTCTAGCTTTGTTTGAAGTAATGCTTCCTAAGGCCCACTTGACATCACACTCCAGGATTTCTGGCTCTAGATGAGAGATCACACCAGCATGGTTATCTGGGTCATTAAGACATTTCTAGTATAGTTCTTCTGGTTAGGATTTCCTAAAAGAACCAACCTGTCCTTAATCCCCACTACTATCTGGAGTCCATTCACCCAAGGCCTGCAGGAGTTTCACCACAAAGAATAAACCATCCTACTCATAAACTTTCTCCTTTTTCTTAAAGTTTTTTTTCCATGTTATATTCAATCACTTTACCATGTTGATACAAATCCCCTCACACTGTCATCCCAGGATCTCCCAGCCTTATCTTCATGTGTTCCAGTCACACAGGACCACTTTTCTTCCCCCTAAGCAAAACAAGTTTATTTGAACACCAAATAATTAATTTCAGGTACTGAGAGTTCACTATATGTATCATTAATCTCAAAGCATGTCTGACAACTTGTACATCTTTAATCAATGTTGAATGAATTAACCACAAATCTTGAGTGACTGGTTCTTTAATAAGACATTGAGTGAGTAAGCTAAAGTCTCTCAGTCGTGTCTGACTATTTGCTACTCCCTGGACTATACAGTCCATGGAATTCTCCAGGCCAGAATACTGGAGTGGGTAGCCTGACCCTTCTCCATGGGATCTTCCCAACCCAGGGATCAAACTCAGGTCTCCCATATTGCAGGTGGACTCTTTACCAGCTTAGTAAGTAAAATAATTGTTAAAGGACTGTCTTCTTCAAAAAATTACATTTGGGGAATTTCCTGGCAGTCCACTTGTTTGGACTCGATACTTTTCACTGCGGTGGGCCAAGGTTCAACCCCAGGTCAGGGAATTAAGATCCCAAAAGCTATATGTTATAGCCAAAAAAAGAGAAATTACATTTTTTTTTTATTCAAATGAGTGGGAGGCACACAACTGTTTGCTGTCCTAGTATTTCTTCTATTATCCTAGCCATTTTCAAATCTTGTCCAATTCATGTCAGACTATCAAAAGCAGAATAGCTTTGACAAAATCTTTTCCCCCCTTTCCTATAATATCTTTACTATGTACAAGAATAAATTCATGAGATCATAGTAAACATGAGCATATACCTTAGTTTTTCATAGATTATGACAACTAAAGCATAAACTACACCTCCTAAGAAAAATCTATGTAGGACTATTGAAGTAAATATTTAAGACTAACCAACTTGAGAAATATTGTCACCTGCTTATTTAACTTCTATGAAGAGTACATCATGAGAAACACTGGGCTGGAAGAAGCACAAGTTGGAATCAAGATTGCTGGGAGAAATATCAATAACCTCAGATATGCAGATGACACCACCCTTATGGCAGAAAGTGAAGAGGAACTCAAAAGCCTGTTGATGAAAGTGAAAGAGGAGAGTGAAAAAGTTGGCTTAAAGCTCAACATTCAGAAAATGAAGATCATGGCATCTGGTCCCATTCATGGGAAATAGATGGGGAAACAGTGGAAACAGTGTCAGACTTTATTTTTGGGGGCTCCAAAATCACTGCAGATGGTGATTGCAGCCATGAAATTAAAAGACGCTTACTCCTTAGAAGAAAAGTTATGACCAACCTAGACAGCATATTAAAAAGGTGAGACATTACCTTACCAACAAAGATCTATCTAGTCAAAGCTATGGTTTTTCCAGTGGTCATGTATGGATGTGAGAGTTGGACTATAAAGAAAGCTGAGTGCCCAGGAATTGATGCTTTTGAACTGTGGAGTTGGAGAAGACTCTTGAGAGTCCCTTGGACTGCAAGGAGATCCAACCAGTCCGTTCTAAAGGAGATCAGTCCTGGGTGTTCATTGCAAGGAATGATGCTGAAGCTGAAACTCCAGTACTTTGGCCACCTCATGCGAAGAGTTGACTGACTGGAAAAGACTCTGATGCTGGGAGGGATTGGGGGCAGGAGGAGAAGGGGACGACAGAGAATAAGATGGCTGGATGGCATCACCAACTCGATCGACGTGAGTCTGAGTGAACTCCAGGAGACGGTGATGGACAGGGGGCCTGGCGTGCTGAGATTCATGGGGTCGCAAAGAGTGGGACACGACTGAGCGACTGAACTGAACTGAACTTGAGAAAGTCAGATCATATGAGTTCCTATATTTGTAAATTAATTTAGAAACTATTCATAAGGGGAAGGAGGAAAAAAAAAGACTTAAAATTTTTAAGAAATTCTCACTCTCTTTGTTGTAACGGAAATCCCCAAATTTCTCAAATTCTTTCTTCTCTATGTCTGGAAGCCTAAAAATACCTGTTAGGAAGTATGATGAAACTGATGAAGTTTCTGGTTCCACTGCCCAAACCTGTAGTAACTTGTAATGAGCAGATATCACTCCCACAAAGGGCTCTGGCTTCTCTCTCTTTGAGTAACCAGAATTTCTAAACCTTTACTGAGACTTTCCCATCTCGGCATTTAGTGATATGGGGATAGTAGTACCTCTTCAGTTCAGTTCAGTCACTCAGTCATGTCCGACTCTTTGTGACCCCATGGACTGCAGCACACCAGGCTTCCCTGTCCATCACCAACTCCCAGAGTTTACTCAAACTCATGTCCATCAAGTCGGTGATGCCATCCAACCATCTTATCCTCTGTCATCCCCTTCTCCTCCTGCCTTCAATCTTTCCCAGCATCAGGGTCTTTTCCAAGGAGTCAGTTCTTTGCATCAGGTGGCCAGAGTATTGGAGTTTTAGCTTCAGCATCAGTCCTTCCAATGAATATTCCGGACTGATCTCCTTTAGGATGGACTGGTTTGATCTCCTTGCTGTCCAAGGGACTCTCAAGAGTCTTCTCCAACACCACAGTTCAAAAGCATCAATTCTTCAGCACTCAATTTTCTTTACAGTCCAACTCTAACATTCATACATGACCACTGGAAAAACCATAGCTTTGACTAGACAGACCTTTGTTGGCAAAGTAATGTCTCTGCTTTTGAATATGCTGTCTAGGTTGGTCATAGCTTTTTTTTCAAGGAGCAAGCATCTTTGAATTTCAAGACTGCAATCACCATCTGCAGTGATTTTGGAGCCCCCCAAAATAAAGTCTGACACTGTTTCCACTGTTTCCCCATCTATTTCCCATGAAGTGATGGGACCAGATGCCATGATCTTAGTTTTCTGAATGTTGAGTTTTAAGCCAACTTTTTTACTCTCTTCTTTCACTTTCATCAAGAGGCTCTTTAGTTCTTCTTTGCTTTCTGCCATAAGGGTGGTGTCATCTGCATATCTGAGGTTTTTGATATTTCTCCTAGCAGTCTTACTTCCAACTTGCCCGTGAATAAAAACATAGAGATTAAGTAAAGAATGGGGAGGGAAATGGAATTAGCAATGCTAATTTTCATACTCTCTTTTCTGATAATTAAAGAGCTGCGTAATGACAAATGACCAAGATATTGAACTGTGAATTCTAAAAAGCTGCTTTTGCAAAAAAAAAAGAATGAAAGACAAGGACCTAATGCAATGCCTCAACTGCTGCTTATAGAAACGCTGGACTAGGAAATTCAGACGGAGAAGGCAATGGCAGCCTGCTCCAGTACTCTTGCCTGGAAAATCCCATGGACAGAGGAGCCTGGTAGGCTGCAGTCCATGGAGTAGCTAGGAGTCGGACAGGACTGAGCGACTTCGCTTTCACTTTTCACTTTCGTGCATTGGAGAAGGAAATGGCAACCCACTCCAGTATTCTTGCCTGGAGGATCCCAGGGACAGGGTAGCCTGGTGGGCTGCCATCTATGGGGTCACACAGAGTCAGACACGACTGAAGCGACTTAGCAGCAGCAGCAGCAGGAAATTCAGACAACTGAAAAATCTGAGGAAATATAAAACCACCTTAAAAGCATCAGATTTAACCAAAGAAAAAGGAGTTACTGAGACAAGACCTCTAAAAAGAATAGAAATCCAGAGGTGCGGGCCCAGCTCTGGAACTGTATTTGGTCAGGGGCATCTACCCTGAGTAAGTGCCACTGAAATTGTAGGCTTTCAACTACCTTCTAAGTAAGGAATTTAAGCGTTAGAGACCAGGGTTGCGGGACCAAAGTAAGGGTGAGCAAGAAATAACCAGCCCCCAGGACTTCCCAGGTGGTCCAATGGCTAAGACTCTATGTTCCCAACGCAGGGGGCCTGGGTTTGATCTCTGGTCGGGGAACTGGATCCCTCATGCCACAGCTATGACCTGCTGCAGCCAAATAAATAAATGTTAAAAAAAATACAGAAACGGAGGTGGTGTATGATGAAACTGCAATAGGTTATTAAAGCAATGAAACTGGTACTACAGTTTCAAGTAATTTAGAATGTTAACATGGATTTTTAAAATATTTGTATTGTCCTTTGACAGAGCAATCCAATGCATGGAAATTTACCTAAAGTGAAAAGAAAAGCAGAAACCTGAAATGTTTGTAGAATGTCATTTAAATGCTATCTGGATGAGCATAATTTATTTCACTGCCCCCAGTGTTTAACAATTTGGGGCATGAAATAAACTATAGCTCATTAATTCAGTGGATAAATACCAAGTAAAACTGGTAACTCGGAGAGTGTAACAACATGGAACAGATGTTTCATACCTAAAAATAATCAAACCACACACTTGTAACTACAATTTGATTTTAACTATTCCTATGTAACAGAACAAAATAGAAGCTAGAAAGTTGACTTATTGCCAGGGAATTATGAATGCTTCTCAATTGTTTATGTTATTATACATTGTGTAAGTTTTTCAAAATGAATAAGTATATCCATACAAAAGTTTAAAAATAAGATAACTGTATATATTTTAAGGGTTTCCTTCTGTAATTCTGGAGTTTGGGGAATTAGAATGGTGAGGCAGTTCCTCACAATGTTTAGGGTTACAGTTTTTTGAATCAGATAAACCTGAATTCAAATTCTACACTTCTATTCAATAACTTAATGGACTTGAATTTCAGTTTCCTCATCCATAAAAAGAGGATGATACTTGAGCTTTGGTGTGAGGTTTGTTTAGATCAGAACGACACTGCCTGTCAGTAAATGATGGTCATCGAGGAAGAATGACTTCATCCTCAAAAGGACAGCCCACTGACATCCTTACTTTGAGACAGAATGACTTCCTTTGACAGAAAGTCAGAATCAAATCCAGGGGAGAAGCAAAACATTTATTATACATCTTAAAGGTAGATAATAAGAAGTTTATTAATATATGCATCTCATAAACGCATGGGAGAAACTCAAGTATGAGTAACAAAGGGAGAGCTAGACCTTGGGTGTATACAGCATCTTAAAAAAGAAACAATAAGTTTGTACAGAAATGACAGGACAAGGGAAAATGTTTGTAGGCTTCCAAGGGCAGGAAACTGTGGGAATGTAATATATTGGGGGAAGTGAGCGGGGTGAGGCTTGTTTGCAGATTCCTCTGGTGTCATCTCTGGGCTAAGAATCTAGAACTCTCTTCAACAAAGGAAATTTATATTCTTCCTTTAGACAGAAAGGGGCTTCCCAGGTGGCACAGTGATAAACAATCTGCCTGCCAATGCAGGAGATGCAACAGATGCGGGTTTGATCCCTAGGTCAGAAAGATCCCATAGAGTAGGAAATGGCAGCCCACTCCAGTATTCTTGCCTGAAAAATCCCATGGACAGAGGAGCCTGGCGGGCTAGTCCATAGGGTCACAAAGAGTCGGACACAACTGAGAGCCGAAGAGAAGAGTTGTAGGCAGAAAGGAAGAGGGTAGAGAGAACTTTTTCTGCTTTTGCGCCTTCTTAATTGGATTCAGCTCAAACCAATATGTTAGAGAGACATATTTGGGGGTGACATATTCTGGTTTCCTTCACCAGTAAGGATGTTTTTCAGTATTTTTGCATTTCTTACTGTATAAACTTTACCATTCTAAGGAGTGGGTGTCATAAGATTTATGGCATCAAAAGCTTTTGGAAGGGAAAGCAGCCCCGGGTTCCTTAGGACTGGTAGACACCATATGTATGCGTGTACAGTTAGTTACACTTATGAATCCATTTTAAATATATACATGTTTACATACTTATGTTAAACAACAAAATTCTTACTACCTTTATAGTCAGACAACTCTTGTATGTTTGGGTTAAAAGTGGTTAGCCGGGGGAAAGGGATGGTTAGGGAGTCTGGGATGGACACGTACACACTGCTATATTTAAAATGGATAACCAACAAGGACCTACTGTACAGCACAGGGAGCTCTGCTCAATGTTCTGTGGCAGCCTGGATGGAAGGGGAGTTTGTGGGAGAATGGATAGATGCATATATATGGTTGAGTCCCTTTGCTGTCCACCTGAAACTATCACAACACTGTTAATCAGCTATACTCCAAAGTAAAAAGTTTAATAGAAACAAACAAGCAAACAAAAAGTGATTAGCCAACTGGATTGTTTAAGGGACTTAAGGAACAGAGATAAAAAGATCAAGTGAATTCCACTTGATGTTATAATTCCCCTGCCTCAGGGAGGGTTTTTAAAATCAAATCAGTTGTAGAATGGGCTTTCCTGGTGGCTCAGACAGTAAAGAATCCATTTGCAATGTGGGAGACCTGAGTTCGATCGCTGGGTTGGGAAGATCCCTTGTAGGAAGACATGACGACCCACTCCAGTATTCTTGCCTGGAGAAGCCCCATGGACAGAGAAGCATGGTGGGCAACAGTCCATGGGGTTGAAAAGAGTCAGACATAACTGAGCAACTAAGCACAGCACAGTACAGCATGTTTGCAGAGTAGAAGAGAAACAGGAGGTGACAGGGAAGGGAAGGAAGGCCAGGGAAGAGAGTGGGTTTTCAGAACAGAGAAACCTAAGTAGAGACCTATAACGGATTACTAAGGATGCCAGCTTTTGTAATATTTTCTTAAAAAGAAGCTAATTAAAAGCTTCTGCTTTATTGGATTTGTGGTCACTCCTCCCACAGCCTCAATGATCTCCTGAAATACAAGTCTGTCCATGTTCCTACTCCCCTCACTGCTGCTGCTGCTAAGTTGCTTCAGTCGTGTCCGACTCTGTGCGACCCCATAGACGGCAGCCCACCAGGCTCCCCCGTCCCTGGGATTCTCCAGGCAAGAATACTGGAGTGGGTTGCCATTTCCTTCTCCAATGCATGAAAGTGAAAAGTGAAAGTGAAGTTGCTCAGTCATGTCCAACTCTTCGGGATCCCATGGACTGCAGCCTTCGAGGCTCCTCTGTCCATGGGATTCTCCAGGCAAGAGTACTGGAGTGGGGTGCCATCACCTTCTCCAACTCCCCTCACTATCAAAACCAAAATCAAAACCAAATAAGATTCTTAGTAGGGCTCAGGTGCTGCAGCCTCTTTGCTCACCTCTCCACTGTCCACCTTAAAGTAGTGTGTTTTCTTGTCTGTCTTTATTTTAATGGTTCATTTATTTATTTGGTAGTTCTGCTTACCAGGTGGCACAGTGGTAAAGAATCACCTGCCAATGCGAGAGAGGTAGGTTCGATCCCTGAGGAAGATCCCAGGAAGACGAAATGACGACCTCCTCCAGTATTTTTGCCTGGAAAATTCCATGGACAGAGGAGCCTGGCGGGCTACAGTCCAAAGGGCTGAAAAGAGAGATGACTGAACGATTAAGCACACACACTGCGTGTGAAATCTCAATCCCCCACCAGGGATTGAACCCAGTGACTTCTGCAGTGGAAGAGTGTAGTCCTAACCACTGGATTACCAGGGAGTTCCTCTTGCATGCTTTTCCAGTTCCAGAAAACCAGGTAGTTTGCAATCTATGCATTTTCTCCTGCTGTCTCCTTGAATTACAAATGCTAGTCTCCCCTCTTTGCGTGAAGAGCAATCGCTTAAAAAACTGTAATATCTGTCAGGAAAAGGTCCTTGGTTCTTCATCTGAGCAGCAGCACCTGCCTCTCAACTCTATGCATATAATTTATTTT
Source organism: Bison bison bison (assembly GCF_000754665.1). NCBI lineage: Eukaryota > Metazoa > Chordata > Mammalia > Artiodactyla > Bovidae > Bison > Bison bison. Next base: position 7,355,420 of record NW_011494899.1, on the reverse strand, counting down.
TTTTAAAGATTATCATTTTTGCTTGATATTCCATACAATGTATTTTATTTTGATATGTCAGTCGCCTAAACCCCATGAAACTATTTAAATCTTTGTATCCTGTCCCCTAGTAAGGTGTGACACCCAAGAAATGTTTACGTGTCTTAAAGGAACCCACGTTTGGTTACCAGTGACCCTGTGACGTCACATACCTTGGGCTCAGAATTCATAAACTGTATTTCAAAATCACCGTGCTTGCAAGCGCCTCCGGAGCACAAATCCCTTTCGCAGCGTTTGAAATGTACGAAGTCACTATTACCAGTCTTACGACATAGCTCCAAGCCTGGGCTAACCCTGATCTGTGAGAGAAACAGAAACTTAATTTCTAGGAAAGAAAAGTCCGCCTGGGGGTGGGAGGGACGAGGGAAGTAGAACTGTGGGCAGCACAGGCTCGGCCAGAGCTCAGTCCGGCCCCCCACCCTCACTCCCGCAACCCCCAGCCTCCACACGCTCCGGGTTTCCAGGTGGACACCGCCCAGGTGGGTGCCACATCCATGTCCCATGGCCTGGAGAACGTCACCCAACAGTTCTGCCCGGAGCCGTGCAGCCGGGCGGGACGCGGTAGATGTCACCACGCGGTGGTCACGCTCTCCCTGGGGACGCGCGGGCGGCGGGACCAC
>NW_011494899.1:7343555-7354481 GCF_000754665.1 Bison bison bison | reverse complement strand
AACAAGCCCGGGCCGCCCGCGCCCCACCCACCCCCGGCCACTGCCTCGCAGCCTGCCTCCTCGCTCCGCTCTCCGCGCCTCCCCTCCCTCCGGAGCCGGGCCTGCCCCGCCGTCGCGGAGCCTCGGGTTAGCCCGGCAGCCCGCGGCTGTTCACCGCACGTGCGCCGCCCCCGCCTCCCGGCAGCGCGGAGCAGCCCAGCGACCAGCCCCGCGGCCCGGCTCCGTAGAGCGCAGCGCCCTCCCGGCGGTGGCGGCGCGATGCTGTGCTTTCTCCGGGGAATGGCCTTCGTCCCCTTCCTGCTGGTGACCTGGTCGTCCGCTGCCTTCATCATTTCCTACGTGGTCGCCGTGCTCTCCGGGCACGTCAACCCCTTTCTCCCCTACATCAGGTGAGGAGCCGGCAGAGCGAGGCTGGACGCGGGGCACCGTGCGGGGAGCGCTGCTGATGCGAAGGGGAGGTGTCCAAACCCCACTGGGCGTCCTGCTGAAAGATCGGGTACCCACGTATAGAAGAGGGTGCCCCCGGTGGTCCCGGGATGGACTGGGAGACAGGGCGTGGGAGCTGAGCAGTTCCGATTTTACCCCGACACTGAACAGAGTGGCATCCTGAGAGGCTCAGGATAGACAGGAGAACTTGCAGACTGGGTACCGGGCAGACGTCTCTTGGGCGGTATTGAGACCAGAGTGGGTCCTGATGGACGGCACTTGCTGAGTGTGTAAGAGGTAAATCTAGTCGCCCAGTCGCGTCCGACTCTTTGCGACCCGCCTGGCTCCTCTGTCCATGGGATTCTCCAGGCAAGAATACTGGAGCGGGTTGCCATTCCCTTCTCCAGAGGATATTCCTGACCCAGGAATGGAACCCGCATCTCCCACATTGCAGGCAGAATCTTTACCATCTGAGCTATCAGGGAAGCCCTATGCTAAAGCAGCTCCTGGATTTCACTTCCGCTTCCCAACATCCTCGAGAAGCGGCTGTCTGGCTCCTCTTTCTTGCGAGAAAACTAAGTTTAAGCAGATGTTGAAATATCATCAGTGTGACACTGATGTCACAGCTGGGAAATTGGAAGCAGAACTCACACCCAGATTAATCCCTATGCCAGAAGCACCACCGTGCTACCCTTGGGTCTTTGAGAGCGGCTCTAAGTTTTTTGTATGGAGCTGCCCAAGATCCCTCTGGGTACTTGGTCTTCAGATTGTCAATGATTGGTGACATCTCAGGTCTTGTTGCCACACAGTTTCATTTTTCATGAGTTTTTGCCTCTACCTACTTTTGGGGGTGGGGGCACACTGCTGGGATCTTAATTCCCTCACCAGGGATTGACTCATGCCCCATACATTAGAAGTCACAGTCTGAACCACTGGACCACAGGGGAAGTTTGGCCTCCACCTTTACTGAGAGTCACTTTATCAGTGCCCAGAACACATGTCTGGATTTCCTGTGGCTCCCAGCTCTGTGCCTTGCCCGTGTTAATGGCATTCCTTAAACGTCAGAAAGATCCATCCTTATTCTAGTGGTGTATCCATCCTGTCTTACCCCTCTGGATCTGTATTGATTGGTGAGGGGATTAGAAAGTTGGTGAAATCTAAGGTTACTGCTTAATTATTGTAGGAATTGTAGAGATTACAGAAATTGCAGGGCCTCTTCCTCTTGCAGCTGTTCTGCCTGGAGGGCAATGCTCTGTATAGTCTTTTTAGTAGGCGATGAAGGGGAAATGAAGGCGGAGCAAGTGGGGTCTAGAGTTTAAAGGTGCAAGGAAGCAAGCACAGAAGGATGCACAGAAGCCAGTCTGGAGTAACGGTGGTTTTGCCAACGCAAGATGACTTTCCCATCAGGCCTGCTGCCCCTGCAGAAACCTCGGCTTGGTTTCTCCTCAATAGTCTCTGTTCTCATTGTCTCGCTTCTCTTGACTCTGAAGTGTGATAGATCCTCTTAGACTGGTGTAAAAAGAAAGAGTTCTTTCCCTGTAATGCTTTTCATTGAGAAAGTAGTAGCTTTGTTTGTAGGTCAGGGGCAGATAGTGAAACTGAAAGTCACTCAGTCGTGTCTGACTCTTTGTGACCCCATGGACTATATAGCCCATGGAATTCTCCAGGCCAGAATACTGGAGTGGGTAGCCTTTCTCTTCTCCAGGGCGTCTTCCCAATCCAGGGATCGAACCCAGGTCTCCTGCACTGCAGGCGGATTCTTTACCAACTGAGCTCTCAGGGAAGCTGGGGCAGATAGTATTTGTTACGAATTCGGTAGGTGATCAGAGGCAGCATTTGAGTCTTTGTAGGGGTTTCTGAGGGCTCCCCAGGTGGATCAGTGGTAAAAAATTCACCTGCCAACTCAGGAGATGCAGGAGACATGGGTTCAATCCCTGGGTTGGGCAGATCCCCTGGAGGAGGAAATGGCAGCCCACTCCAGTATTCTTGCCTGGGAAATCCCATCGACAGAGGAGCCTGGCTGGCTACAGTCCATGGCATTGCAAAGAGTCAAACATGACTGAGCAACTGAGCATATGAGCACAAGAGTCTGATCTGGTGGTGATTACTACCACATCCAGGTGAGATATTAGATGTGCAGAAAAGGGGAAGCAGCTGACAGGACCAACCTGTTGTGAGATGATTAAATCACAAGATGTTCCAAGGAAGAAATTTTAAATTTAGCAAGGAAAGAAAACTTTCAGGAGAAAGCAGAATTATAGAAGAAAAAGGTACAAGATTGTTCTCTTGTTGCCAGGAGCCTTCGGCCTACAAGCACGTGATTGCTTGCCTAAGTGTGCCTCGGGCCTTTAGGTTGTTTGCTCTTTATGCCTACAGGAGTGGCTGGAGCACTGGATTACCTCTGCCCCTCTTAGAAAACTTAAGTCTCTGAGGCCAGGGCAAGGGCAAGATCAGAAGGGCAAGGACAGGATGGGATTAACTCCAAATGTATCTGGTTGGCCTAGACCTTATCTAGGTGGTAAAGAAGTCACCTACCAATGCAGGAGACATAGGAGACAGGGTTCGATCCCTGGGTTGGGAAGATCCCCTGAAGAAGGAAATGGCAGCCCACTCCAGTATTCTTGCCTGGAAAATCCCATGGACAGAGGATCCTGGCAGGCTGCAGTCTATGGGGTCGCAAAGAGTCGGTCACGACTGAGCCTGCACAACAACTTAGTTGTCTAACTCATCTCTGCCCTCAAAGAAGCCTCCAATTCTTCCTTATCCTCATTCCCTCCACTTTCCTCCAGCCTCCTTGGCCTCCTTCCTGGATCTTGAGTGTGTTAGGCACACATCTTCCTTCTGGCCTTTGCACTGGCTGTTGTCTACCAGAATGCTCTACCTCCAGATTATCACAGGCTTTCTTCCTTATCTCCTTCTTTGTTTGAATATTATCTCTGTGAGGCCTGCTCTGATGGCCCACAAGGCTCCTGATCCCCTGTCCTCAATCCAGTCTTGTTTACCACAGCATCTATTACCTTCTAACAAATGATGTGATTTGCTTATTTATCATGTTGATCCTGTAAGATCCATGAAGGCTCCCGATATTTGTTGAGTTTACTATTTCTTGGGTGTTCATCTGTGAGTCTTGTTTCTCTTCCCTCCAGGGTGGGGCAGAGTCCTTTACCGAAGGCTTGATAGGCCCTTGGTGGTGGGTCAGTGATTTGAACATATTTAGGGAGAAGGCAATGGCACCCCACTCCAGTACTCTTGCCTGGAAAATCCCATGGACGGAGGAGCCTGATAGGCTGCAGTCCATGGGGTCGCAAAGGGTCGAACACAACTGAAGTGACTTAGCAGCAGCAGCAGCAGCAGCAGGGTAAGCACCCAATACTTTGGCCACTTGAGGCAAAGAGCCAACTCATTGGAAAAGACCCTGATGCTGGGAAAGATTGAGGGCAGGAGAAGAAGGGGATGACAGAGGACGAGATGGTTGATAGCATCACAGACTCAATGAAGGTGAGTTTGAGCAAACTCCAGGAGATAGGGAAGGATAGGTAAGCCTGGCATGCTGCGATAGGGAAGGATAGGGAAGCCTGGCATGCTGCAGTCCATGGGGTCGTAAAGAGTCGGACATGATTTAGGGACTGAACGACGACCCTTTGACGTGAAGTCATTGTTCAGTCAATTTGATCTTCTGATGTTTTTAAACAACACTGAACACTTTAAATAAAAGCCATTGCATTTTACAATTTTACTTATCTTCCAGTTTCATTGAGATACAGTTAACATACATTGGTGAGTAAGCTTAAGGTGTAGAGTATCATGATTTAACTTATGTACATCATGAAATGATCATCACAATAATTTTAGTGACTACCTATCATCTCATATGGATACAAAATAAAAGAAAAAATATGTTTTTCCATGTGATGAAAACCCTTAAGATTTACTCTCTTAACATACAACAGTGTTCATTATATTACTCATGTTGTACTTTACTTCCTTATCTTACAGCTGGAAGTGTGTGCCTTTTGGCTTGTTGTTGTTCAATCGCTCAGTAGTGTCCGACTCTTTGCAACCCCATGGGCTGCAGCACGCCAGGCTTCCCTTTTGGCTACCTTTGTGTTATTCCTCCCCCGACTCCCACCTCTGGAAACTTCAGATCTAATGTTTGTTTTGAAGTGTAATTGACCTATAACAGTTCCTTAGTTCCTGGTGTGCAACATAGCAATCTCTGTACGTTACGAAATGATCACCACTAGCCGTTGCATTTTAATTTTACTTATTTTCTTTTGGCTGTGCTGCGTCTTTGTTGCTGCCCTGGCTTTTCTCTGGTTGAGTTGAGCAGGGGCTACTTTTCATTGCAGTGTACGGGCTTCTCCACGCAGTGGCTTCTTTTGTTGAGGAGCGCAGGTTCTAGGGCGTGCTGATTTTAGTAGTTTGCAGCACATGGGCTCAATAGTTCGAGTTCCCAGGCTCTAGAGCACAGGCTCCAGAGAAGGCAATGGCACCCCACTCCAGTACTCTTGCCTGGAAAATCCCATGGACGGAGGAGCCTGGTGGGCTGCAGTCCATGGGGTCGCTAAGAGTCGGACACAACTGAAGCGACTTCACTTTCACTTTTATGCATTGGAGAAGGAAATGGCAACCCACTCCTGTGTTCTTGCCTGGAGAATCCCAGGGACGGGGGAGCCTGGTGGACTGCCGTCTATGGGGTCGCACAGAGTCGGACACGACTGAAGCGACTTAGCAGCAGCAGCAGCAGAGCACAGGCTCAGTAGTTGTGGTGCACGGGCTTCGTTGCTCCACAGCAGGTGGTATCTTCCCAGATCAGGGATCAAACCCAAGTCTCCTTCATTGGTAGGCAGATTCTTTACCACTGAGCCACCAGGGAAGCCCTAGCTAATGCATTTTAAATAAGATCCAGAACTATGGAAGGACCTCTTCCAGTAAAATAATCAAATTCAGCTTTCTTATGAGACATTTTCTGATAACATTGTTATTTTTCAGTATATTGGACAAATGGAAATGTACTCAACCTCATGAATGGAACAAAAATTAAAATCTACTGGATTGGCAGAAACCCAAATGTTTGATAACACATTCTATTGTCGAGACTTTGGGACAACAGGCTCCCGTACATCGCTGGTGGGAATGTAAAATGATTCAGTCTCTGTGGAGGGACTTAGGCACTAGTTATCAAAATGACACAAATACAATATCTATATAGTATTAATAACAGCTTTTAATAACAAAGGGTTGGAAACAATACAAATGTCCATCAGTAGAGGACTGGCTAAATAAGTATCATTTACCTAAGAATACCTCAAACAAAAGCTCTCCACACATAGAATACGCTCTTTAAAATTTCCATTACATTGTTACATGGAAAAAAGCAAGACTCAGAACCAAATAGCTACCATGGTAAAGATGGTGAGGGAGAAATAATATACATTTGTATTAGCTTGCATGAAGAAACTAATAAAAGTGGTTTATCTATGTATGATTGAAGGAGGTGGCCATGATCACATGGTCATTGACACCTTAGCAGATGGAAATAAAAGAGTGGGAATAAGACTTGCCTTGCCATACTTAAAAAAAAATTAATGTTTTAATTTTAAGATAACTGTCATTTTACATCCAGTTATAAAAAATATTAAAGATCCCATGTGTCTTTTTTTTTTTTAATTGGAGGATAGTCGCTTACTATGTTGTGTTAGTTTCTGCATTCGATAATGTGAGTCAGCCATAAGGATACATATATACCTTCCCTCGTGAGCCTCCCTCCCTTCATGCCCCCTACCCCCTGTAGGTCATCCTCATGTATCTTTTTTTCCCAGTTTCTCCCAAAGGTAACATCTTCTAAACTTGGCATACCTTTTTAGATGAATTTATTTTTTAGCCAAATGAATGTTTCCTATCAGAAAATTAAATTAGAAGCATGGGGATTAAAACAGTCACCAAATTCAACAAGTAGTTTCTGTACTGCGTGCGTGCTAAGTCACTTCGGTTGTGTCCGACTCTGTGACCCTATGGACTGTAGCCCGCCAGGCTCCTCTGTCCATAGAATTCTCCTGGCAAGTGGAGAATTGGAGTGGGTTGCTGTTTCCTCCTCCAGGGAATCTTCTCAACACAGGCATACCTCTCCTGCATTGGCAGGCAGGTTCTTTACCACTAGCGCCACCTGAGAAGCCCATTAATGCTGGGATGTGAAAACCAAAGACAAATAAAAGTCAACCTCAAAGAATTTGTTTAGATTTGCAAGGCCACACCCATATTCTTAAGTACAATCGTGCTTAATTTGTTATAGTTTCTTATATTTCTTCTCCTACCAAATCCCTCAGGCTATTTTCAGTCACCTTTATCCCAGCTGATAAGCCTTTCTCTTTTTATACCTTCTGCTTTGGCCTGTATCTCCTACTTCCAGAATATTCTGTGGCCCTTTAGTTTTAAATTTTTGCCAATTCTGTATCCTGATTGCTTTTTATTAGCCTAGTCTCACGTTTTGTGCAAGTACTGTTTGCTGGGTGGCTTGTGTGTATGTGTTAGTCACTCAGTCATGTCCAACTCTTTGCAACCCCATGGACTGTAGCCCACCAGGCTCCTCTGTCCATGGGATTCTCCAGACAAGGATACTGGAGTGGGTTGCCATTCCCTTCTCCAGGGGATCTTCCCAACCCAGGGATTGAACCTGGGTCTCCTGCACTGCAGGCAGATTCTTCACCACTATGCCACCTGGGTGGCTTGTGGTGAAAGGTTGTTGCTGACCCACGAAAAGATGCCAGGATTCTTGGCCTCCGGAGGAGAAGAATTCAATCCGGGGCCAGAGACAAGGCTTGATTGCTCAGAGCTTTTGTGTAATCAAGTTTTATTAGAGTATAAAGGAGATAGAGAAAGCTTCTGACATAGGCATCAGAAAGGGGCAGAAAGAGTACCTCCCTGCTAGTCTTCAGCTGGATGTTATATAGTCACTAGCAGTCTGTTAATGAAAGAAAGGAATGTCTTAAAACTCAGAATGGCACCAGGCCCCTCACCCATAAGATGCATTTTGGGATAATCTTGACAGAAGATTCATCCCAGGCTGTGAAACCATTGACTTGAATCTTGTAGAAGGGCAGATTACCATACAAATAGTTTCATTTACACAGATTAGGGGAACAAATTCTGAGTTTAACATAATGGTTTGTTGAGTAGGTTCTGAGCCATTTGGCGGCAACCACAACGGACTTGAAGGCAGAGTCTAGGGTAAATGCATAGTACATTAGCATAGCTTAAGACAAACATTTCCATAAGAAAAATGCATTGCTGAACTCAAGGTTTGAGAATAATTAACTTCAGGTGAAACCAGGTGTCATTATGGCAGCTCAGTATTTTAAGAGAAACCTTTTAAATTTGTATAGAGAAGGGGAAAAAATATCACTAGTTTGTTTCCTCCTAACGCTTAAGCGAGATAAAAATGTCTGACACTTGCAGCCTATTTCCTCTGTTTGGAGATCCCTGACCTTCCTGCCTGTTACCCTCTCAGTGGTCTTTGGCTATTCCCATTGTTCCTCCTCATGACCACACACCCTGCCTAGTGAGTGGTGGCAGAAAACTGGGATCACTGAGGATTAAGCCAAAAGGGAGGCCAAATCACATAGTGAACAACATAAAAGAGGTTGGGTCTTTAACTCCAAAACTGGATCTAAAAATTATCCTTATTTAGTTAATAATCACAAAATTTAGGTTTTATATATATAATCATAACTATGTGCTAATACTTATAAGGAACAAAATCCATTTCTAATGGATAAACCAGAATGAAAAGATAAAGCTCCTACAGGAGCAAAAGATAAAGTTCCTGTAATGAATAGATGGGGAAACAATGGAAATCATGACAGACTTTATTTTTGGGGGCTCCAAAATCACTGCAGATGGTGACTGCAGCCATAGAATTAAAAGACGCTTGCTCCTTGGAAGAAAAGCTATGACAAACCTAGACAGCATATTAAAAAGCAGAGACATTACTTTGCCAATAAAGTCAACTGAAACACGTAGTAGGTGATTAGTATATGCTGTGTGATTGCTAAGATCATTTTCAGCGGAAGGGTCTGTATTATTAGTCTTCTCAGCCTCTCTTCAACTGTTAGCTCATTCTGCCAGGGTTCATTGTTCATTAACTTTGATTGTGATTCTGGTTGTTCTCCAAGATCATTTCTGTTGACTTCATGAAAGTTTCCATATTTTACACCCTCACTTTGTAGTGCTATTTGTGAGTATTTACAAGTATTTAACTTGAGAGTCCCTTGGACTGCAAGGAGATCCAACCAGTCCATTCTGAAGGAGATCAGCCCTGGGATTTCTTTGGAAGGAATGATGCTAAAGCTGAAACTCCAGTACTTTGGCCATCTCATGCGAAGAGTTGACTCATTGGAAAAGACTCTGATGCTGGGAGGGATTGGGGGCAGGAGGAGAAGGGGACGACAGAGGATGAGATGGCTGGATGGCATCACTGACTCGATGGGTGTGAGTCTGAGTGAACTCCAGGAGTTGGTGATGGACAGGGAGGCCTGGTGTGCTGTGATTCATGGGGTCACAAAGAGTCGGGCACGACTGAGCGACTGAACTGAACTGAACTGAACAACACTTGATAATCATACTGAGAGGGAACATAGTGTGCTAAGTAAGGGAACAACTTTGGAGTAGACACCTTTGATTTGAATACAACTCTGCCATGTACACCAGCTGTGGGAGTTTGGACAATTCATTTGACTTTCTTTGCTTCTCTGTGGGTTAATAATAGCACCTGCCTGATGCATGAACATGTGAACTCACTTAGAACTCATCAGTGCCCTGGTCAAGAACATAAGTTCTCTGTTAGTGTTTGCTATTAGTAATATCAAGGGATCAGTCCACGTTGGTCTGGATAGATGCCAGTGTTAAGTGGGAAAAGACATTTGGTTGAAGTGAGGGCTAATTTTATAACTGCTTAGTTTGTGAATATAGTAGTAGCTTTCTTAACCAACCTCAACTTAATCAACTTGCTCTCCTAACTGATAAACTCATTCTCTGAAAAATGCAGTGACGGAAGCTGGGGGTCCCTGGAAACCTCCCAGCAGTGGCCTCTCTCAGGGCTGCTCTCTCTCTTCTCTCATCTATTTCTTTGTCCACCTGTCAAATGCCAGCTGTGTTGGTTCCCAAATGAGTTTATGCCAGATGTATTTTCTCTACTGTGATTGTGTGATTTAAAATCAGTGTACAGGAACTGTTGGGCTGCAAATGCAAAAAGATAGTTGTCATTTCTAAGGGAACTCGGTTGAATGCTTCGGAAAGATTCCAAAGAGACAAGTTGTCAAAAATTGCAGTCCATTTAGTAGTGTTTATGACAAGTGTAAAGATGTACAGAACCTGATGAAAAACTAGAAGGATTCAGTACTGCAACTGCTTCAGAAGTGTTTTTAAGATTTCCCTTCACTGTAAAGACACTGAAACTGGAAATGAGATCATCCACAGTACATGTGGTGTGTATGCCAGGAGGACACATAGTGGACTCAGTAACACACGTTACAGCCTTGGCCAGCGTCAGTACACAGGCAGATGAATGTATGGACAGTTCTATATTTGTGGTGTGTACATATTCATATAATTTTTATTTATTGTTTTTAGTTGAAATATAGTTGATTTACAATGTTTTGTTAGTTTCAGTTGCATAGCAAAGTGATTCAGTTATGTATATACATATTCTTTTTCAAATTCTTTTCCATTATAGGTTATTATTACAAGATACTGAATATAGTTCCCTGGGCTATACAATAGATCCTTGTTATATATCTATTTTATATATATTAGTGTGTGTGTGTTCATCCCAAACTCCTGATTTACTCCCCACCCCACTCCCGCCATATTCACGTAGTTTTTGATGGCTTCCTGCTTAAACCAGGTTTTTTGATTATTGTGGTTTAGTCACTAAGTCGTGTCTGACTCTTGTGATCCCATGGACTGTGTGTAGCCTGCCAGGCTACTCTATCCATGGGATTCTCCAGGCAAGAATACTGGAGTGGGTTGCCATTTCCTTCTCCAGGGGATCTTCCCAACCCAGGAATCGAACTCAGGTCTCCTGCATTGCAAGTAGATGACTGAGCTACAAGGGAAGTCCCAAGTTTTTGATTCTTAACTACAGTGAATTTCAGGCAATGGTGACTTTTGCTTCCTTGTTCAGCTGCAACAATGGGACTTGAGATAATAAATAATAGGATAATGAGGTCTCTGTGTATACAGTCAGAGAAGGAAATGGCAACCCACTCCAGTATTCTTGCCTAGAGAGTCCTGTGGACAGAGGAGCTTGGTGGGCTGCTGTCCATCGGGTCACATAGAGTCAGACACGACTGAAGCGACTTAGCATGCATGCATGCATTGGAGAAGGAAATGGCAACCCACTCCAGTATTTTTGCCTGGAGAATCCCAGGGATGGAGGAGCCTGGTGGGCTGCCGTCCATGGGGTCACACAGAGTTGGACACGACTGAAGCGACTTAGCAGCA
>NW_011494899.1:7340376-7342464 GCF_000754665.1 Bison bison bison | reverse complement strand
CATCAAGAGGCTTTTTAGTTCCTCTTCACTTTCTGCCATAAGGGTGGTGTCATCTGCATATCTGAGGTTATTGATATTTCTCCTGGCAATCTTGATTCCAGCTTGTGCTTCTTCCAGCCCAGAGTTTCTCATGAGGTACTCTGCATGTAAGTTAAATAAGCAGGGTGATAATATACAGCCTCGACATACTCCTTTTCTTATTTGGACCCAGTCTGTTGTTCCATGTCCAGTTCTAACTGTTGCTTCCTGACCTGCATATAGGTTTCTCAAGAGGCCAGTCAGGTGGTCTGGTATTCTCATCTCTTGAAGAATTTTCCACAGTTTATTGTGATCCACACAGCCAAAGGCTTTGGCATAGTCAATAAAGCAGAAATAGATGTTTTTCTGGAACTCTCTTGCTTTGTCGATTATCCAGCGGATGTTGGCAATTTGATCTCTGGTTCCTCTGCCTTTTCTAAAACCAGCTTGAACATCAGGAAGTTCACGGTTCACGTATTGCTGAAGCCTGGCTTGGAGAATTTTGAGCATTACTTTACTAGCCTGTGAGATGAGTGCAATTGTGTGGTAGTTTGAGCATTCTTTGGCATTGCCTTTCTTTGGGATTGGAGTGAAAACTGACCTTTTCCAGTCCTGTGGCCACTGCTGAGTTTTCCAAATTTGCTGGCATATTGAGTGCAGCACTTTCACAGCATCATCTTTCAGGATTTGGAATAGCTCACCTGGAATTCCATCACCTCCACTAGCTTTGTTGATGCTCTCTAAGGCCCACTTGACTTCACATTCCAGGATGTCTGGCTCTAGGTGAGTGATCACACCATCATGGTTATCTGGGTCATGAAGATCTTTTTTGTAGAGTTCTTCTGTGTAGTCTTGCCACCTCTTCTTAATATCTTCTGTTTCTGTTAGGTCCATACCATTTCTGTCCTTTATCGAGCCCATCTTTGCATGAAATGTTCCCTTGGTATCTCTAATTTTCTTGAAGAGATCCCTAGTCTTTCCCATTCTGTTGTTTTCCTCTATTTCTTTGCACTGATCGCTGAGGAACGCTTTCTTATCTCTTCTTGCTATTCTTTGGAACTCTGCATTCAGATGCTTATATCTTTCCTTTTCTCCTTTGCTTTTCGCTTCTCTTCTTTTCACAGCTATTTGTAAGGCCTTCCCAGACAGCCATTTTGCTTTTTTGCATTTCTTTTCCATGGGCATGGTCTTGATCCATGTCTCCTGTACAATGTCACGAACCTCCATCCGTAGTTCATCAGGCACTTTATCAGATCTTGTCCCTTAAATCTATTTCTCACTTCCACTGTATAATCATAAGGGATTTGATTTAGGTCATACCTGAATGGTCTAGTGGTTTTCCCTACTTTCTTCAATTTAAGTCTGAATTTGGCAATAAGGAGTTCATGATCTGAGCCACAGTCAGCTCCCAGTCTTGTTTTTGTTGACTGTATAGAGCTTCTCCATCTTTGGCTGCAAAGAATATAATCAATCTGATTTCGGTGTTGACCATCTGGTGATGTCCATGTGTAGAGTCTTCTCTTGTGTTGTTGGAAGAGGGTGTTTGCTATGACCAGTAGTTCTCTTGGCAAAACTCTATTAGTCTCTGCCCTGCTTCATTCCGTATTCCAAGGCCAAATTTGCCTGTTACTCCAGGTGTTTCTTGACTTCCTACTTTTGCATTCCAGTCCCCTATAATGAAAAGAACATCTTTTTTGGGTGTTAGTTCTAAAAGGTCTTGTAGGTCTTCATAGAACCATTCAACTTCAGCTTCTTCAGCATTACTGGTTGGGGCATAGACTTGGATTACTGTGATATTGAATGGTTTGCCTTGGCAACAAACAGAAATCGTTCTGTTGTTTTTGAGATTGCATCCAAGTACTGCATTTTGGACTCTTTTGTTGACTATGATGACTACTCCATTTCTTCTAAGGGATTCCTGCCTGCGGTAGTAGATATAATGGTGATCTGAGTTAAATTCACCCATTCCAGTCCATTTTAGTTCGCTGATTCCTAGAATGCCGATGTTCACTCTTGCCATCTCTTGTTTGACCACTTCCAATTTGCCTTGATTCATGGACCTGACATTCC
>NW_011494899.1:7339117-7340276 GCF_000754665.1 Bison bison bison | reverse complement strand
CCTATCATTTTGCCTTTTCATACTGTTCATGGGGTTCTCAAGGCACGAATACTGAAGTGGTTTGCCATCCCCTTCTCCAGTGGACCACATTCTGTCTGAGCCCCAGGGAAACCAAATTCCACAAAACAGTTCCAGAAAGTGCTTCAGCCTAACTTTACCATTGAAGCAGAACTTTGAGTCTTTACAACTATTTATTACCTTTGCTATTTTTATTCTTCTTCCCTGATAACAGTTGTTTGTTCTTTTGTTAAGATCCTTATTGCTGAGACATGTTCAAGGGCAAGCATTGTGGCCAGGCTTGATCACAAAGCGGCTTAGGCCTGAAGTGGTTTCTCTTGTGTCAAATAGCTACATCTGGTTCACTTCCTCCAGGGCCCCCACCCTATCGGCTTTCAAGGACAGGATGCTTTGGGAGCTGTCTTCCTCAGAGCTTGATAGTAGCCGGATCATACCACATCAATTTTCAGAGCAGCTCCAGTCTTGTTTTTGACCCGTATTTACCCCAAGTTGGTCCACACTTTATCAAGGTTGACATCTGGGCAGAAGCTCTGATTCCTCTCTTAGGTGGTGATGTCTCATTCCAACTTTCCCAAAGTAAGCTGGGTGATATTCGTCAAGGCTGATTGTGTGGTAATGAATGCCATCCTATTACCCAGACCTCCCGGTCCTTCTGATGTTTGATGATGTACTGTGGCCGTGACTCACATGGACCCTAAGTTTCTGGGTCTTCCTTGTCAGGATGGCATGTCAGTGGCTGAGATGAAAGAGGGAGCCTTCTGTTTGTACTAACAAGAGTAGGCAACCACTACGATCCTTAAAGGGTTTCCGAGGTGATACAGTCAGAGAAGGCAATGGCAACCCACTCCAGTATTCTTGCCTGGAAAATCCCATGGACGGAGGAGCCTGGTAAGCTGCAGTCCAGGGGGTCACACAGAGTTGGACACGACTGAAGCGACTTAGCAGCAGCAGCAGCAGCAGCTGTGTATATAGTCACATATTCTGACATTACTTAATGACATTTCAGTCTTTACAGTGCAATAAGGAAATCAAAGATCCTAAACTTCCACAGCTCGTAATGTTGTTTGCCTTCTGAGTCAACTATCAGTTCAGTTCAGTCGCTCAATCATGTCCGACTCTTTGTGACCCCATGAATTGCAGC
>NW_011494899.1:7322695-7339017 GCF_000754665.1 Bison bison bison | reverse complement strand
CACTCCAGTGTTCTTGCCTGGAGAATCCCAGGGACAGCAGAGCCTGGTGGGCTGCCATCTATGGGGTCGCGCAGAGTTGGACACGACTGAAGCGATTTAGCAGCAGCAGCAGCAGCAGGTGATACAGTGATTAAGAATCTGCCTACCAGTGCAGGAGACACCGGAGACTAGGCTCAATCTCTGGATCGGGAAGATCTCCTGGAGGAGAAAGTGGCAACCCACCCAATCCAGTATTCTTGCCTGGAAAATTCCATGGACAGAGGAGCCTGGCAGGCTACAGTCCATGGGGTCGCAGAGTTGGACATGACTGAGCACATATATACACTATCCTTAAAAGTTCTTAGAAGTGGCCACTTTTTTTTTTTTGGTCCCCCACCCCCCGGGTGGCTTGCAGGATCTTAGTTCCCTGACTATGGATTAAACATAGGCCCAAAGCAATGAAAGCTTAGAATCCTAACCACTGGACCGCCAGGGAATTCCCAGATTCTGCCTGTATGGTTTAAAATGTACAGATAAGCAAGAATAAAATATCATTCTGAAATCCTGAGCTTTCGAATGGCATGTTTGATGTCATGTGGACTGCACACCTGGGCCCTTGAAATATGTCCTGGTTTGCTCTCCCTGGATGGATGGTCCCCAAGTCTGGTCATCTTCTCATCTCCTGTTGGAGCACCTTTGTCCCGCCTTCTGCCTACTCCCTTACGTGGCAGATTCCTCTCAGACCTGTGACAACAAGTACTCTTGCATGAGTCACTGGGTAGCTGCTTTTCTATACTCTGAGGGCAAGAAAAGAAGGCTTCTTTCCCCGGTGTGAATTACTCTTCTGGCAAAGTGCTGCCCAAGGGCACACATGTGCTGTCTCCACTTCTCCCCATCACTGGTTCCCGTCCCCTCCTCACCCACTCAGAGCCTTGTAGTGCTCAGAAGGGCGTCCTGCACATCGGGCAGCCTTCTCCATGTCAACATCCCTTTAGTGAGAAAACGAATTATTAGTAGGAAAATAGTGATGTTAACTCTTACAGTTACAAGGGACACTGAGGTTTGTTTGTTTGTTTTTTAATATTTGCTGTGCCAGGTTTTAGTTATGGCACACAGGGTCTTCTCTCCATTGTGGCAGGCAGGGTCTAATTCCCTGACCAGAGCTGGAACCTAGGCCCCCTGTGTCGGGAGCACAGAGTCTTAGCCACTGGACCACCAGGGAAGTCCAAGTGTGACTGAAATGAAAGTAATTGGGACCAGAGGCATTTGTGGGAAGGGGGAACATTAACCTCTTCATACTCTTCAACTATTAAATGTTCACAAAGCTCAAAGGCTCCTGCTTCTGCACATATAGGGCACTTCACCTTGAAGTGCATCTTTTCAACTCGATCCGTTTTTCAGTACTTAAATTTCAGAGCTGTTTTAAAATGTGGAAACATTCAACACGGGTCTGAGCTGTTTTATGTTGGGAACGCTTTTGCTGTCACTTTGAAATGCTGCTTTATGTGAGCAGCTTGAGAGCATAAAAATGTAAACCTTGGCGTGAATGAATAGAAACCAGCACATGCCAAATGCTGCTTTCCAGCTTTAATTCCTTGATAGACTACATTTGAAAAATGTCTCTTAGAAGCTATTTTTTTGTTAAAATAATTTGTCATCACGAGTACGCCCTTGATATCTTATTATTTCCATAAAGCACTGATAAGCGTCAATAATATTTATTGTTCAGCCTTCCATCGTCTTTTCAGCAATGTAAATTTTTATGCATAAATTGTCATGTTAAAAATTAAAATGATGTGTTTATGTATATTTAATATTCAAATAGTAGATTTTTCAAACGTGATTTTTGGCCTTTTTCTCCTCCCCGGAACAGTCAGTACCTAACCAGGTATGAACACACACACGCACACATATACACACACAAAAAATGAACACATGCATCTGAGTTTTCAGGTGGAATCATCTGGGAACCACCACCACCATTCACTTTAAGTATTTCCTCACATAGCATTGTCACTTATACTTCCAAACAAACAAATGTACAAACAAACTCATAGAAAAAGGGACCAGAAAAAGGAAACAGACTCATAGAAAAAGTGGTTCTCAGATAAATGAGTACCAGAGATGTAATGTACAACATGGATAATATAATTAACACTGTTTTATGTTACTTGGGCTTCCCTTGTGGCTCAGCTGGTAAAGAATCTGCCTGCAATGTGGGAGACCTGGGTTCAATCCCTGGGTTGGGAAGATCCCTTGGAGGAGGGAAAGGCTACCCGCTCCAGTATTCTGGCCTGGAGAATTCCATGGACTGTATAGTCCATGGGGACACAAAGAGTCGGACATGACTGAGCGACTTTCACTTTCACTTTCACTGTGTTACATATGAAAGTTAAGAAAGTAGATCCTAAGAGTTCTCATCATAAGGAAAAAATTTTCTTTTTAAAAAAAGTTGTATCTCTATGAGATGATAGATGTTCACAAAACTTCCTGTGGTGATCATTTCATGGTGTCTAAGTCAGATCATTATGCTGTACACCTTAAACGTATACAGTGCTGTTTTAAAATTGTATCTCAATAAAACTGGGGAAGAAAAGTGGATTTTTTAATTTTTCAGAGCCCACGTGAAAATACTTTGGAACAAAATCAGATCAAATCTTTGGAATTCAAAGTGGCCGAACACATGGAAGGAACACAATATAATGCCTACCAATTACGTGCCTGCCCAGGGGGCTGAACTGAATTCCTTTTTACTAATTTGGACATGCCTTCTCTTTCTCAGTGACACAGGAACAACACCTCCAGAGAGTGGCATTTTTGGATTTATGATAAACTTCTCTGCATTTCTTGGTAAGTACACAATGAAGTGAAGTGAAGTGAAGTCGCTCAGTCGTGTCTGACTCTTTGCAACCCCACGGACTGTAGCCTACCAGGCTCCTCCGTCCATGGGATTTTCCAGGCAAGAATACTGGAGTGGGTTGCCATTTCCTTCTCCAGGAGATGTTCCCGATCCAGGGTTTGAACCCAGGTCTCCTGCAGTGTAGGCAGACACTTTAAGGCAGAGTCATTAAGTACACAATGATTATTATAAGTAAATTAAAAACTCCCAATCTCAGGTGAAGTAAAATGTTATAGTTTATGTATCATTTTTTATTGTTACTTTTTAACAGGCATTATTTTTTAAAAAACGTTTTATTTTGTATTAGGGTATTGCTGATTAACAAACAGTGTTGTGATAGTTTTAAGTGAACAACAAAGGGGCTCAGCCATACATATACATGTATCCATTCTCCCCCAAACTCCCCTCCCATCCAGGCTGCCGCATAACACTGAGTGGAGTTCCCTGTGCTATACAGTAGATCCTTGTTGGTTACCCATTTTAAATGTAGCAGTGTGTACATGGCCATTGCAAATTCCCTAATTATTCCTTCCCCATTCCTTCTCCCTGGCAACTATAACCTCTTCTGGAAATCTGTGAGTGTGTTTCTAACAGACATTACTTCTTAGAACACTTGTAGATTCATGGAAAAATTGAGCAAAATGTAGAGATTCCCCAGGTATGTCTTACTCCCTTGCACTCCTCCTGGTTGCTTTCTCCATTAACAACATCTCCCCATCAGTGTGGCTTTTTGCTTCGAGGCAAGGCAGAATCTGACATGAATATCTTTGTTTAAAATGCTCTCTGATAAATGATTAGCTTTTAGTCTGCTTTTAAAGATTCAGTAAAAAATGTGGCTGTCATACACTATTGAATACATAGAAATCTACTTTATCTTCACACATGCATAATATCCATCTCATGGACATATGATAATTTATAATTCAATCCCCTTTTGTTATATTTTAGGCTATTTTTTATTTTGTAATTTACATTGCTAAAGTGAATGTATTTGAAATATATCTGTGCATATTATGTGGAGTTTTTCTGTAAGCAAAATTTGCTGAGTTGAAAGGAATAGTACCCTCTCACACCATTCACAAAAGCCAGTGGCAAGTAAAGAACTAAACATGAAGAACAAAACCATAAGAGGATTTGGATGTAATTGTAGGAAAATATTTTCAAAACCTTAAGATGGAAAAGCTTATCTAAGCTTACACAAAACCCAGAAGCTAAATAGGAAAGAACTGACAGATTTGGGTAGATAAAAAATTAAAACTTCTAAGTGATGAAAGATACACAAAGTTAAAGACAAACAACAGACCAGAAGAAAATTTGTAATGTTTATAGAAGACAATAGACTAATGTACTTAATGTATATAAAAACAACTACAAATTAAAAATGAACTCAAGAGAAAAATAAAAAAAGGATAAGCATGCAATTTTCAGAACTGCAAAGGATTAGTGAACATACTAAAGGTTTCTCAGTCTCATGGACAATCAAAGAAACGCAAATTAAACCAACAGGTTGCCATTTTTCATTTGTTAGACTGGCAGTAATTAAAAGGACAAGGGCATGCAATAATTGCTTTCAGACGCTTCTGTGGGAGTATAAATTGTCTCAGTCTTGGAGCAATTGGGAGGTACTTCTTGGCATTTTAATTGAGCATAGTTTTTTTTGACCCAGGAATACTACTTCGAGGAATTCGTCTTTCAGAAACACTGAAAGTGTGCCAAAGACATCTATACAAGGATGTTCATTGAGCATTGCTTGTAATGGGAAAAGTACATAATGTAGAAATCTATCATTAGGAGAAAGATGAGATAAGTATGGCATTCACTGTACATCATGATGAGGTATATAGACCTATTTGTACTGACATTGGCAGGATCGCTATGGTACATTTTTTATTTTAACTTGTTTATTTTTGACTACACGGGGACTTCATTACTTCATGTGGGATTTCTCTAGTTCCCGAGATCGGGGAGCTACACTCCAGATGCAGTGCTCAGGTTCTCGATGTGGTGGCTTCTCTTACTGTGGAGCACGGGCTCCAGGGCTCATGGGCTTCAGCAGTTGCAGCGTGTGGGCTCAGAAGTTGTGGCTCATAGGCTCAGTTGCCCCGTGGCATATGGGATCTTCCCAGACCAAGGATCAAACCCTCATCCCCTGCATCAGCAGGTGGATTCTTAATCACTGGGCCACGAGGGAAGTCAGGTGTGTGTGTGTGTGTGTGTGTGTGTGAAAGAGAGAGAGAGAGAGTCCAAGTCTGAGTCTGATGGCAGAAAGAAATAAGGTGAGCAAGGGCAGGGGTGAGGGTGTGGGAAGACTGTTGCAATCAGGAGACTGATTACAATCTTGATTACAACCAATACAATCTTGGTAAAAACCATGCAAAACTGTTCATGTCTTTTTCCTTCTAAAATATCACTAAAAATTCATCACAGTCTGTTTCTTTTTCAGGGGCAGCCACAATGTACACAAGGTATAAAATAGTAGAGAAGCAAAATCAAACCAGCTATTTCAGCACTCCTGTTTTTAACTTGGTGTCCTTGGTTCTCGGATTGGTGGGATGCATCGGAATGGGCATTGTAGCCAATTTCCAGGTACGACCTGAAGTCTTTTCAGTTATTGGGGGTGATGGAGTTTATGTATCTGGAAAGAAAAGTGAAAGTGTTAGTCGCCCAGTCGTGTCCAACTCTTTGTAACCCCATGGACTGTAGCCCCCCAGGTTCCTCTGTCCATGGTATTCTCCAGGCAAGAATACTGGAGTGGGTCGGCATTCCCTTCTCCAGGGATATGTATCTAGAGGGAAGAAGCAAGAACAGCAGAGGCACACTTGTGCCAAGAGATCTCTCAAACAGTTGATGAGTATATGAAAATTGGGATAGTTTGCTTTTTAGAAACAAACTGTTTTGTTTTGTTTTTTTTTTTTTTAGATTTATTTATTTAGGCTGTGCTGTCTTCATTGCTTCCCGGGCCTTTCTCTAGTTGAGGCAAGCGGGGCTACTCTTCATTGCAGTGGCTTCTCTCCTCTGTAGTTGTGGCTCCGTAGTTGTGGCTCCGTAGTTGTGGCATACAGGCTTAGTTGCTCCGTGGCATGTGGGATCTTCCTGAATCAGGGATCAAACCTGTGTCTTCTGTATCAGCAGGTGGATTCTTTACCACTGAGCCCACGGGAGAGCCCAGAAACAAATCTTTATCATTTGAAAGTCAAGTCTTGGGAGAAATGGGATGCATGTATGTATGACTGTGAAAAGGAGCATGCTTCAGCCCCTGCTGTGGGCTCTGGATGGCTCTGAGCTCTTCCTGAGGTGGTTTAATGTGCTGGGAGAGCTTCTTCAGTCATTGTAATGGTTTCATTAACAGTGTGAACATATTTCTGCATGTGAGCACGTGTATATTTACTGATGCTACTGTTTGAACCTCTGGTGTTCAAAGAGAAACGTGTGATCTCTTCCTTTCACAGATGAGGACCTAGGTACATGGAGGCGAAAGAACCTGCTCAGGGTTACTCAGCTAATCAGTTGCAGGGCTGACATATGTCCTTATTGGAGCATATTAACTTATATGACGACTACTGAAGAGTCTGCTTGATCTGTTCTTACTGTGTCAAGAGTTGGAAAAACACTGTTTATTTGGCCACACTGTGTGGCTTGAGGGATCTGAGTCCCCTCACCAGGGATTGACCCCGTGCCCCCTGTAGTGGAAGCGCAGAGTTCTCACCACTAAACTGCCAGGAAATTCTGCCTACTGATTTTATTCTAACTTGTGAATTCCTATGATTCCAAGGTCTATTTCAGGGAAAGTGTGGGACCTCTTTGTCGATGGAGACAATATTTTATATTTAAAAAAGATATAACTAACTACGAGTACTCGCCTCACAGGGTTGTTGCTGGGAGGCAATGAGATAATGCACAGTACCTGGCAATCTGAACTTGGCGGTCATCACTTGGTGATGGTCACTGGTGCATCACTAGAGGCCAGCACCCCAGAGGGCCTGCTCTGCCATCACCTTTGTCCCTTTGTGGCCTCAGCGTGGAAGTTACTCCTAGAGGACTTTTAGTTCTGCCCCGGAGAACTCCTTCAACCGTTTCCCCGACAGAAGTGAGTTGATCTTGTGTGATGCTTACTTTCAAAAGAAGGTGTCAGCCTTCAGTGCTAGCTGGCTGATCAAGTCCACTAAAGCCAGAGCAGAAGGGCGCTTCCCCCCGGCGTGGACCTGGGAGGCTGATAACCTCAGGCCTCCACCTGCACCATTTGCTGTCCCCCTGTTCTCTAGTGTCTGCAGGCATTAGACCATTGTTGGAGAGCCCGCTGCCTCACCTGCACCACGTGGGCCTCAGGGAATCACCTTTTCTACCCTGCACCTGGAGGAAGCCATCTGTCGTCATCATTGTTTAGTTGCCAAGTTGTCCGATTCTTTGTGACTCCGTGGACTGATCGTCCAGGCTGGTCTTTCCTCCACTGTCTCCCGGAGTTTGCTCACATTCATGTTGTCTGTGAGGGGAGAGTATAATAAAGTGCTCTGGGAAACCCAGCGCTGGGTTGTGAGGGGTGAGGCACCCTCCCTTGTATGACACAGAATCTTCAGGACAGCCCAGGGCAGGGATGTTCCTCCAAGGTCGATAGCCAACGTGTTTTTGTTTGGGGGTGTTACAAGTCCACAACTACCAGTGTTTCCCTGTTAACACTGGCAAAAGGTGAGCTCCAAAACTGCAGCTCTCTGGAGCAAAACCTATAAGGCTTCCGGGGGGCATCTGCAAACTTGGTTTGCTTCTGGCTCTGTTGAAGTTTCCTACTCTTGTTGTCTCGTATGAGGAAATAGGGCTTCCCAGGTGGCTCAATGGTAAAGAACTTGCCTGCCAATGCAGGAGACGTAAGCGACATGGGTTTGATCCCTGAGTCAGGAAGATCCCCTGGAGGAAGGCATGGCAACCCACTCCAGTATTCTTGCCTGGAGTATCCCATGGACAGGATCACAAGAACTTGAGGCTTCCTTAGTGGCTCAGAGGGTAAAAATCTGCCTGCAATGTAGAAGACCTGGGTTCAATCCTTGGGTTGGGAAGATCCCCTGGAGAAGGGAGGTGGCAACCCACTGCAAAATTCTTGCCTGGAGAATCCCATGAACAGAGGAGCCCGGTAGACTACAGTCCTTAGGGTTGCAAAGAGTTGGACATGACTGAGCAACTTAGCACTCACGCACACACGCATGAGGAAATAAACACCACTTGTTGCCACATTGTCATGTGGTAGAGCCCCTCAGTGACATTTCCTTTTATTTTATGATTGTGTGCATTTTACATTCCGTAACAAACAGCATTTAGTGAAGTTTTCTAGGTGATGGACATTTATGAAAACATTTCATGCTTTACTTGTATAATTCTAATAATGACCTCGGAAGACAGTTAGTAGTTTATCAATGAAGACATGGAGACACAGAGAGGTTAACAGTCTCCCCAAATCTCATGAATCATGAGAGGCAGAAGTCACCTTTGAATCGAAGCAATCTACCCAGAACCTGTAGGGAAGAGTTAATGTCAAGGCCAGAATGAGGCAAAGTCTGTGAGAAAAAAAGCATGTATACAGTTCACAGCTCTAGTGTCAGAAAGCACAATGGAAAAGAAATTTTTTAATGGAAAGGCGATGAACTGGAAAGTTACAATTTGTCTGGTGGAGTGAATTGTTCAGTGGGGCCAGTATGTCCTGTGTGATATCCTGCCAGGTCATACTCACAGCAACGCAACGTCACAAGTGATGCACGTGTCTGTGTTTAAACCATAAAGGGCAGACTTTAGGGAGAAGACTTAGGTGGTGAGATAATTACACGTTTGGTTCCCTTTAAGGCTTCTGTGAAGTGATTGTATCTTCATAAAGACCAGAAATAGAATCTCTAACTTTTCCTGAGAGCAAAGTGTTTACTTTGTCATTGGGCCCATAAATATATCTTTACAACTTCCTTGTTTGATATCCTGTAATTCATTTTCAGCCTGCTGTGAGCAAACCAACATGTGCAGTTATCTCAAGAAGATTTAGAGATGTGAGGGCAAGTGAGAGAGTTGAGTGGTGGTTTTTCCTGAGTGGGAGGAAACCTCATTTGTCAGGATCTCACAGCCAGCTTTCTCTCCTGCAGGTGACAGATGGCTGTATTTTGGTGTGTTCTCACCAAGCAACCTCTGTCAATGCTTTTGTGTCCCTCACAAAGTCTCCTTTTTGGAAAAGTCATTTCCCGAGGTTGAATCCTGTCAATAGTCTAGTTTTCTCTAGTGTTACTATTAGGTTGTCCAATCTGGGTTTTTCCATACAGTCTTACAGAAGAAACTATGAACTTTTTGGTCAACTCAATATCAAGAGAGTTTCAAAAAAAAAAAGGTTTTCATCTTAACCTCTATGCAAAATTCATGTCTGATATGCGTCATTTGCCTTTGCCTTCTGAAGGACAGCTTGGATGAGAATATGTATTCCACCATGAAAAAAGGCACACTGGAAATTCAGCTCCTGCTAAATTGAGGGCCTTTGGACCTGACTTCATCAGGGTTAATGTGGGTCTCTTGGAGTTTACAGAATAAGATCCAAAAGGATATGTTGAATTGGCCAGGGTTGAGGAAGCAAATTTCCTGACAGTGCTAGTTAGAGGGGTGGGGTGGCAGTGGAAAACAAAGTATGTAAATTCTGGATCTGATTTGCTTACCAGCCTGAAAAGAAAATGGAGAGTGGAAAGTACCGTTATCATCGGAAGATGCTCCTAAAATAACCTTGGTGCCTTCGCAGCAGATGCTTTGTCTTTTGTTTATCTTTCCTTGCTCAGTTGTGCCTAAGATTCAAGGGGTGAAAAGAATTTGTTTTTCTTATTTCTTTTATATTTTTTCGTTTAATATGGGCTTTCACACCCCCCTACCCAGTTTTATTGAGATACTGTTACTGAACCAGGCCCGTTTTGCTCAACTCGCAGCAAGTCAAACATATGCTGTGGAATAACCAAGTTTCTGGCATTTACTTCAATGCTGGAAAGGCCTTGATCATTTTCTGTAAGCCGCTGCCTTTTCCCAAGACGGGGCGGGTGCATTTGTGATGCCTGGTGGGCTTGAGAAGCCCAGAGTCAGGGAGTGTTCCACTCTGGATGTGCGTGGAGTAACAGCACGTGTGTGACATTCTCTCTAGGAGCTGGCCGTTCCCGTGGTCCACGACGGCGGTGCCCTTCTGGCGTTCGTCTGCGGCGTCGTGTACACGCTCCTGCAATCCGTCATCTCTTACAAATCCTGTCCCCAGTGGAACAGCCTTTCCACGTGCCATGTGCGAATGGCCATCTCTGCTGTGTCCTGCGCAGCTGTCATACCCAGTATCCTTTGAGCGTTTGTCAGGTCCTTGCAAGCCCGACACCCCCTTCACCTCACTCCTATTCCCCAAAATGGAGAAAGCTAAGGCTGACAGCAGGCGTCAACAGGCTTCAGAGGAACGACTGGGCAAATCACAAGGAAAATAGCTCAACCTTGTCTGGTTAAATCAAAAGAATCTTTGGGGGAAAGAATGGTGTGAAAGGAAAATGGAAAAAAAAACCGTCAGAACACTTCAGTCTCTGTTTACTTTCCTTCAACAGGGTCCATTTCATGAGCCGTGTGAAAATATGTATTTTTCTTTGTAGTGGTTGGCTAAAGACATCAAATATTGATATTGTACTTAAAGTACTAGCCCAGTGGAGTCCCAAGAAGCCAGACTGTCCCTTCTTCCCACAACTAGGTGATTAGAGGGTTTGATTTACTTGTCCACATTAAGAGGTTTTAAAAAGCTCTATACTATTTATTTCTAAGTCATTTAAAACACATTTACTTTTTCTTTTTACCACTGATTTCATTTTCAAAATGAAATTTTATTTTTTCTATGTCAGCAGTGTGGAAGGAAAATATAAATTTATCATACTAATATATTCTGATTTAGAAGGAAAGAAAACCAACCCTTCCATTTTTTTTTTCTTTCTCATTCTTTCTTTTCCTTTTTTCTTTCCCCCAAGAGGCATTTAACAAAATAAAATTGGTCTTTCAGGGGTGGAAAATTTCCCATCTTTCCAAATATCATCTGCAGTCATATCGAATACTGAAGAGTCAATAAAAATTGACGATTGCTGTCAGATTATTGGAAAGCAGCAACTATTTTATTAGCACTGGTTTTGTTCATCTGGGTTGGGTTGTGGTATGTGGTGGACAAGCTTGAGTAAAAAAAGCATGGTGTCCTCATGTGCTTCTAAGTATTAAGCCTTGCATTTCTCTTTCAAAATTGAAGCTATACAAAACGTGAAGTCTAAGGATGGTTTGGGATTTTGTTTTTTGTCATTTAGGGAAGGAAATATTTAATTATAAAAATTTCTAAGCACAGAGGAACGAAATCCTAGTATTGAGAAGTTTAACAAATTATGACTTTGGTTCCTAAGATAGTTCCTTCTCTGTTTCCTTATCCTATTTATGGATCGAAGACATTCATGCTTTCTCTGGACACCTATCTCCTCAAAACTTGTAGGCTGTATTAGTTGTCGGATTTATAAAACCATTTGTAAAGTTAAAAACAAAATTTCTCTATGCAGGAAAGCTTTCCTTGCTTCCAACTTTGGAGACAGATCTCTAGGTATTAAAATGAGAGTTTTAATAGAATTAGCATTTCAGGCCAGAGTTTCACATACTAATAGTTCCCATTTCTAGAAGTTCCTAGGAGCCCTGCTGAGGGGTAGAATCCCTGAACAGAAGCAGATTGAGCCAAGGAACTTGAACAAATGCACCCATGTGAAAAAGTCTGTGATCTTAAACATTAGCATCACGGATTTATATTTCCTTACAAAGCTTTTCAAGCATCTTTAAAATGCTCTGTATGAGTTCCATGAAACAGCCTCATTTGACTCCTGAAGAAACCGAGACTTGGGGTCATGCTTCTAAGCCCTTCCCGCTAAATTGTCCATCTTGCATCCAGCTCCTGCAGCTTTCAGAAGCCTTCACAAAATCACTAATGATGCAAAGGCCAGGTTCCTTTTCTTGAGACGTGTAATCTGAGGCTGCCTATTTTTCCAACCTCAGTGTTACACTGTCTCCCGTGTGTGTGGCTCTTCGTTATTCTCGGCTCTTCATTGTTCTCTGTGTTTGCTGGTGCTCTTCTCTTACCTAAATAACCTTCTCCACCTTGTCTTTCTAGAACTGAGCTGTCCGGCCAGGACAGTAGCCACTGGCCACATGGGGCTGGGGAGCACTTGAGCGGGGATAGTCTGTGCAGAGATGGGCTGTAAGTGTAAAACACCAGATGTCAAAGACTTAATGAGAAAAAAATGCAAACCATCTTATTAATAATCCTTTGCAGTATTACATGTTGAAATGAGAACATGTTTGGTATATTGGGTTAAATAAGATATGTTAAGATTAATTTCATTAAGTCCTTTTTTGTTTTTGTCACTGTGGCTACTGTAGTAGAAAATTTGAAGTTATATGCCTGAGTTTCTGTGGGATAATGCTGTTCTAGCTCACATGCTTGTGTGCTCAGTCCTGTTGGACTCTTGCGATCCCATGGACTTGTAGCCTGCCAGGCTCCTCTGTCCATAGGATTTCCCAGGCAAAAATACTGGAGTGAGTAGCCATTTCCTCCTCCAGGGTAGCTTCCCAACCCAGGAATCAAACCTTCTTCTCCTGTGTCAGCAGGGGGGTTCTTTACCACTTGAGCCACCTGGGAAGCTGTTCTAGGAGCTTCTCAAACCTCAAACAACTATTGTTGTTTTTTTGGCTGTGCTGCCTTCACCAACCAGGTATCTAATCTTCCCTCTGAGTCATCACTGCACCCTATTCTTTTCTCTCTAACGAGGCACATTCCCTGGGTCCATCAAGGCTGTGATATTTCTGGGAACTGAGACCAGGTCTGTTTTGCCAGAGTTTTCTCTACCTCTCCACCTTCTCCCCAGCATGGTACTTGATGGGACTAGCTGCTGCTGCTAAGTCGCTTCAGTCGTGTCCGACTCTATGCGACCCCATAGACGGCAGCCCACCAGGCTCCCCCGTCCCTGGGATTCTCCAGGCAAGAACACTGGAGTGGGTTGCCATTTCCTTCTCCATGATGGGACTAAAGGTGAGGCAAAGAATTAAGTGAAAGAATTAAGAGAATTAAGCTATTAGAAACAAAAGTATGGTCATGACATGATCAGGGGACCTTCGATGCTCTCTACTTTTACTTTGAGAAACTGACAAGTGTTAAAAATGGCAAAACATGAGAGGTGGGGAAAGGCAGGGAGAGAGGATGCTGCCTCCAAATTCAGAGATGCTCAACTTGGCATTAACTGATGCAACACTTGGAATTCTTAACTCTTTGCAAAAGCTTTTCATTAAAGAGCATCCCCATTACTCTCCAGCTTTCTTTTGTCTTTTAAGTTCAATCAAAACGGTCGCAACCATCTTTGTGCCGACAGTTTTGTCTGCCTTGCGCTGTAGGCTCAGTTCCTGGCTTTATTAGACTGACTTCTCAGGGTTTGTCTTTCATCCCCTAGGTCAGATGTAGGATGTCAGGTGTAGGACGTAGCTCTTTGATTTGTAAACCCTTTGGGCCAAGGACTGGGGGCTTCCCAGGTGGTGCTTGTGGTAAAAAATCCACCTGCAATGAAGGAGACCAAGGCTCAATTCCTGGGTCAGGAAGAGCCCCTGGAGGGGGCGTTACGGCAACCCTCTCCAGTATTCTTGCCTGGAGAATTCCATGAACTGAGGAGCCTGGCAGGCTACAGTCTATAGGGTCACACAGAGTCAGACACGACTGAAGCAACTTAGCACACATGCACGCGTGGGCCAAGAATTAAGGTCTACTTATACACAGTTATTCAGTGGCAAAAGTCTGTTTTTTTTTTTCTTTTAAACAATAATACTTAACTTGCTGTAGCTTGTGTTTGTATATGAGCCTTTGTATATGAGTACTTTGTACTCATATGAGTACTTTGTAATGCTTTGGTACTTTGAAATGTTAATTTTTCCTTGAAGCTATTGCCTTGAACATAATATTTTAAGGAAGAAGAATTTTAATTGACATTTTAATTTAGGTAAAATAGTATTTTAGGGAAAAAGTACTCCAAAATTACCCATATTAGACTGCCGTGTCAGTGATTTTGACCAAATTTAAACAACAGGGTCAAGCAAAATGTAGCCACAGATTAAAAATCTTCTATACATAACTGCCAAAGTATTGCTAAGGAAGGACTATTTCCATGTTGTATTTAAACTTCTGTCATAATCAGACTTAAGGTTTGAGATGATAAGAAACTGATATAACTGGTTTGATTGTAAATATGTTGGTACTAACATTTGAACACTGTGTAATGGTTATATTATTAGAAGAATAATCTAGTCTTTAACACTAAAGGACATAGTCTTCAGTTTCCTTAACCAATTCCCCTTTTTTAGTGATTGCCTGTGCTTCACTAATTTCTATAACCAAGCTGGAGTGGAATCCAAAAGAAAAGGTAAAATTTAAGTTGTTTTAAATGTGACTGTCAAACCTGGTTCCTGCGTTTTCAAAATTATTTTAAAAAATTTGAATTTCTAATTCTCTCTTAATCCCTTCAACCATTGAGGCTTAGTAAAAGAAGTGAGATTGAAGGGCAGGGAAATGATGTGAATGAAGGTGTGTGGCAGTCAGAGGAAACAGACAAGCTAAGCATACGGGGGATCTGCTTAGCATGGGATGGGAACAGAGAAGAACAGTTTCTCAGCATAGTGTGAGAAATAAATGTGGTCAGGGTAAGTTTGTGGGGGAGTAATTTGTGCAAGTCTTTAAGAGGTGGGCAGAGAGGCTCATGCTTGATGTAGGTGATCAGAATAAGCCTCTGAAGGCTTTTGAACAGGAAAGTAAATTAAAAGAATATTATTGGATGAGTATCATTAGTCAGAAGCAGCCCCTGGGATGGACTGAAGAGGAGAGAGCCCAGAGGCAGGATGACAGGAAGAAGGTAGTTCCACTAGATTAGATTTCAAATCGAGATTCACCTACATTGGAATTAATAGCTTGAGTATGAAAGGAAATGAAGTGAAATGACTTCCAAGCTTTTGTCTTGGGTAAGCTGAAGAACATGTTCTCATGAACAGATTCAGTTCCTAACAGGAATTAATGATTCCATGGGGGGAAATGGATGGGTTTGGTTTTAGAATAGTTGAATCTGAAGCTACAGTGAAAAACCGAGGAGAAATGTCCAGTTAGACACCAGGGACAGGATCAAGAGCCATCAGAGCATAGGGTGGAGTGACAGGTAATTTCCAGACCCAACACGGGAACATGAGGAATCAGATGTTTTGAACTGAGATCAGCTTATGCTCTTAGTTGGGAGAAGGCAATGGCACCCCACTCCAGTACTCTTGCCTGGAAAATCCCATGGACGGAGGAGCCTGGTAGGCTGCAGTCCATGGGGTCACAAAGAGTCAGACACGACTGCACGACTTCACTTTCACTTTTCACTTTCATGCACTGGAGAAGGAAATGGCAACCCACTCCAGTGTTCTTGCCTGGAGAATTCCAGGGACCGGGAAGCCTGATGGGCTGCCGACTGTGGAGTCGCACAGAGTCGGACACGACTGAATCGACTTAGCAGCAGCAGCAGCATGCCCTTTGTTAACCTACAGAGAGATGGGAGTTACTGATGAGCAGGAGTTTTTTCCCAAGGCAAAGGTGGAGTTACTGATGCTTTTCGAAAAGCAGTTTCAAGGACTTCTCTGGTGGTCTTTTGGTTAAGACTCTGTGCTTCCACTGCTGGGCACGGATTTGACCCCTGGTTGGGGTAACAGCAGGGTCTAAGGAAGGACTTTCCACCATTACAAAGGATTCTGGCAGGTGATGGAACCCGGCAGGAGGCAAGAGAGAGACTGAAGGTGGTGAGGACCAGTCAGGCAAAAATTCGGAGGAAAAAGTTCTTCCTGAAGAGAGCTCACCGCAGAGCAGCCTCGGGTGTATTTTACTTTTTAACCACTGGGGGGAGTCCTTCCACCACAAATCAAATGAAACAAGTCTGCTGGGAAAGATTAATCAATCCCCTGACAGTTAGTTACCCCCCACCCCTTTTTTTTCCATTCATTTTCTATCTTAAAAATGTGGAAAGTACCTGATTTTCTATTCACTCCGAAAATTGCTATCCCACTCATATTGCCTTCTGTTCCCAATGTCCACAAATGCAAAGAAAACCCTTTACATCAATTCATGGAATAGAATGTAGTGTAAGAGTCCGGACCCCTGCTTCAGTGTACTGTCATTAACGTCATGCTACAGATATCTTCCCCTCCCCCCAAATTCTGCTTCTATTTGGATAAGCCATCTTCGTTGTCCAGGGATGACATGAGATGGGGTTAATGTAGTCCTTTGAAAAGGACGTGGCCCTGGTTCTGGACCCCCTAATATAGCTGGTCATATGCTCCCCAGGGTGGCCTGGGTGAGAACGGCGGGGGGGTGGCACCCCCCCTGGGGGGGGGGGGC
>NW_011494899.1:7321706-7322595 GCF_000754665.1 Bison bison bison | reverse complement strand
TTCAGTGTACTGTCATTAACGTCATGCTACAGATATCTTCCCCTCCCCCCAAATTCTGCTTCTATTTGGATAAGCCATCTTCGTTGTCCAGGGATGACATGAGATGGGGTTAATGTAGTCCTTTGAAAAGGACGTGGCCCTGGTTCTGGACCCCCTAATATAGCTGGTCATATGCTCCCCAGGGTGGCCTGGGTGAGAACGGCGGGTGGATGCAACCCTCCGTGGGGAGGGGGAGCAGTGGTATCAAGTTTGATGCACCTCGATGAGATCTTTGTGGTGGAGCAAAGAAAAGAACCCACCTGTAGTCTCGCACATTTGTTTGTTCACCTTTGTAACTGACAGCAGAGCAGACAGTGAAGCAAGAAGAAAATATAGGTTATGATCTGAAATCAGAGGGCTGGAACTGGTGACAGGCCACAGGCTAATTTGGCATGTGGGCTAAAATCAGAATGTAGACAAGCATTTTTGACTTGGACTCTGCTGCTGCTGCTGCTAAATCACTTCAGTCATGCCCGACTCTGTGCGACCCCATAGTTGGCAGCCCACCAGGCTCCCCCGTCCCTGGGATTCTCCAGGCAAGAACACTGGAGTGGGTTGCCATTTCCGAGGGGGTGAATGACTTAGGTAAGGTCACATGGCAAGTGGCCAGCACCATCTCCCTCCCCACCCATGAGTTTCCAGTCCATTTCTCAGTTGACTGATCCATCACGCACCTGAGCAGAGAAGGCATGAGAATGATGGATGGCCAGGCCAAGGCAGACGCCAAGTGCCATGCAGGAGGCGGCTCTCTTCTGCAGAGGTGGCTGGCTGGGTCAGGCAGATATCTCACTCTGAAAAAAACTGCCATTCAGAGTCTCCTTCCACAAGGAAACAGAGTTGGAAGCCAAGT
>NW_011494899.1:7293539-7321606 GCF_000754665.1 Bison bison bison | reverse complement strand
CTCTGTGCGACCCCATAGTTGGCAGCCCACCAGGCTCCCCCGTCCCTGGGATTCTCCAGGCAAGAACACTGGAGTGGGTTGCCATTTCCTTCTCCAATGCATGAAAGTGAAAAGTGAAAAGTGAAAGTGAAGTCGCTCAGTCATGTCCGACTCTTAGCGACCCCATGGACTGCAGCCCACCAGGCTCCTCCGTCCATGGGATTTTCTAGGCAAGAGTATTGGAGTGGGGTGCTGTTGCCTTCTCCAGACTTGGACTCTAGACAGTATTTAAAACTGTTTTTGTTTATAATTTTTTAAAAGATTTTTTGATGTAAACGATTTTTTATAGAGTCTTATTGAATTTGTTACACTATCACTTCTGGATTTTTTTTTTTATGTTTTGAGTTTTTTGGCCCTGAGACATGTGGGATCTTAACATCCCCTGCATTGGGGTCTTAACCACAGAACCACCAGGGAGGTCCCTAAAAATGCTTTTAAAGTGGTTTCCAGCATTTAAAAAATCAGGGAAGATATCTTTGTCTCTGACACACGCACACACACTCCATGGGTTTTTGTTTTTTTTTTTTTTAATCTCAAAGTAACATTGGGGTCGTATATTCCCATTTGACAAGAATGGAACAGAATGGATGAGGCATGGGCTCCCCATTGTTCCTGTCTTTTTGCAACCATCAGTTTCATTTCTTTTTCCTGGCCTGCAGAGGTAGCCAACTTTGGAACCCCCATTGAAGCCCTTCTGTTTCATGCCTTGCACCCTCTCATTCCTGTCCCCAAGAAGAGAAGTCTCAGTATTAGCCTTTACTTTGTAGCTGTGCTAACCTTATAACAAGCAGACCTGTTGTCTGAACTGACGTTTTCTATAGCAACAGAGAAACACAGAAGCCAGTCTCCTTTAGATGCACACTTCAGATCTTAGTACACAGACTCTGCTGCTGCTACTGCCGCTAAGTCGCTTCAGTCATGTCCGACTCTGTGCGACCCCATAGATGGCAGCCCACCAGGCTCCCCCGTCCCTGGGATTCTCCAGGCAAGAACACTGGAGTGGGTTGCCATTTCCTTCTCCAATGCATGAAAGTGAAAAGTGAAAGTGAAGTCGCTCAATCATGTCTGACTCTTAGTGACCCCATGGACTGCAGCCTACCAGGCTCCTCTGTCCATGGGATTTTCCAGGTGAGAGTACTGGAGTGGGGTGCCATTGATAGGTGTTTTTCAAGCCTGCCTTTCAACTTTGGGGTTCCCAGCGGTGGGAAAACCAGCCATGCTTTGTATGGTAAGTTCTTTCTTCTACTGAGTCCACATTTGCTTTCCACTCTCAGCCATTTTGTGGTCCTTCTTCTGCCTGTTGAAATTCCACAGACAAATTGTAAAGCCAGAGTGTGTGAGAACCGGAGAGAACTTTGGGGTTATTGTATTCGCATTCTCGTTGGGCAGCTGCCCCAATGCACATCCATGTGGCCTTGCTCACCATGTTTCCTCCGGGGGTTGATTTATGCTCACTGGACAGCTTTTTCCTCTGTCCCGCCCTGCTCATTGTTATTTCAATATGTCCACTAAAGTGAATGCATGTAGGCTCAGTTCTGTTTTTCTTATTGTTTTTGCTCTTAGGATTATGTATATCACGTAGTGAGTGCGATCTGTGAATGGACAGTGGCCTTTGGTTTTATTTTCTACTTTTTAACATTCATCCACGATTTCCAGGTTGGTATTTATCCATTCATATGTTATAAGTTACTGATGATGAGGGTTAGTAGGAAGCCATAGAACATTTCTCTCATTAAAGAAACATAAGAGCATTAGCTTTCTTTTTTACCCTTATGTGTTTGAAAAACAAAAAAAAAATTTGCAAGTATTGTGCAACTTAGTGTATTCCCAAAGGAAAGCTATCTTGAATAGTTCTCCCAAACAAGGAAACATTCATCTGTCCCCTGCCATTTGATGCTTATGGTCATAGATCCTGGTTATTTACTTTGTGAGGAGGTCTCACTTACAAGTTCCAAATAACAGGAAATATGTCTTTTCTTAAAAATAAAAGTGTGTTGTTGAAAAATGTTCTGAAGGCGGAGAGAAGGTGGGACCTTGTCAGATCTGGCAACAGGGAAAGTCTTGCATCTTGAAACAAGTGAATTATTAACTAAAAGGTTACAGAAAGCCAAGAAAATTCTTGAGGACCCAACTCAAGCTCCCTACAAACCATAGTGAGATCATCTCTGAGGGGGTGCAAAGCTCTTAGGAGTTTCAGAGCTGGCACTGGTGGTGTTTACTTTCTTTTAAACTTTTTTTTTTTTTTTTAATAGAGTGTCACCTTAAGAATATCCACAGAAATCAATGGTGATGTTTGAAGAAAGAAGAACTCTATCTCACTCAGTGGAAGTGGCAGACAATTCCTGGAAGTGGTACAGAGGACAGACAGGGTTTTAATGCTGCCCTGTGTGGAATTCATCTGCAGCACATCCAGGACTTGAATTTCTTTAAGAATTCCCAATAGTTGTACTATTTCCAAAGGTATGTTTTCCTAGAGAATGTAGAGCGTTTATGACATTGTAGCAATGTTTTTATAACTTTCCAAGTAGACACTGTTTTTGTATTAACAAATTCCTGACAGACAAAATAAGGTATTCCAGCAAATGGAGACCTCTTATTTTTATACAAATTCTGTTTTTGTTAATTTCTCTCTGTGTGAGTGATTTGTGGAGTACACTAACTGAGAAATTCATTCAAAAGTAAAATCAGGGGATGTTCTTTTTAAGATTTTATTTTTAGAGAATGCACTGTATAATTTTATATCATA
This sequence comes from Bison bison bison, assembly GCF_000754665.1. Lineage (NCBI taxonomy): Eukaryota > Metazoa > Chordata > Mammalia > Artiodactyla > Bovidae > Bison > Bison bison. The sequence continues at coordinate 7,318,821 of NW_011494899.1, read as the reverse complement.
AGAGCATTTCTAAAATTCAGTTTAAAATGATCATTAAGATTTAGTTAATAAACTAACACTAACTAAGAGACTGATTTTTAGATGAACCAAGCAAAAAGCTTCTATCAAAAGGCCTTAAGACCACTATGCGCATTAACTCAGTGACCATGGAAGACCTCAGTTTTGAAATTCCGTCCCCCGACCCGTGGGCCTCTCTGCTCACAGAGACCCAGCTTTTACCCTTGCTGCTAACTGACGGCAGTCTGTAGTGATGTGTTCCAGGTGGGATGGTTTCAGCCAGGCAAGTTAGAAATCAAATCCTTCTAACAACAGAGTGAAATGGAGGTGAGCAACTAACAAGAACTCACTGGATTCCAGAGTGATGAGGGGAGGAGGGGAGCATGTCTCAGGGAACATCCAAGGAATGCGGGATTATGGGAAGGAGACTTGCTCAATCCTAAACCTTTGCAGAAACCAACCTGCAAAAAGCATTACACATTCCACTTACAAAGCTGCCCTTTATTGTTACTGGCACAACTCGACACACTGTCTGACTCAGAAGCCGCACCACACATCTCGCATTCCTTTCGCGCCAGCCCATGGGCACTGACGGGGAGTGCAGGTCTGAGAGGGGAAGGAGAGGGGCATGGTGCAGGAAGGAGTTACTTTGCTCCTCTTCTTCATCCCCACGGCTGGATGTTTGCACACTCTAAGAAATGTGAAGCAGATCCTTTGCTCGGTAACAGCACATCACGAATGACAAGTGAAAAGCAAGTCATTCCAGAGGAAGAAGTGGCTCTTGAGATGCAAAGGTTTAAAAGTGGAAGAGAAGGAACTCACCTTCAGGGACCCTCCAGACCAGAAACCCGTATCTGGCCAAGAGGTTCCAGACCTTGAGGGCTCATGCCAAGGGCAGAGCAGCTCACTTGGCCAGCCATGGAAGGAGGCTCAGTAGTGGTCAGCCGCCTCCGCAAGGACAGACCCTCTCCCCTGCGGGTTCAGTGGTGAGAGACTGAGACCCACCTCTGGGTTGGTGGTAACTTGGAACTGAAATGCTGGTTACGTCTGTGTTCTGCAGAGGAGGGAAGCCACTTACCTTTGCTGTGGAACCTGCAGTAGAATGAATCCACAGTTGGGTCTCCCTTGGAACAGACTGTTGTTATCAGCCCTTCTTGACACATTTATTGTCATCCTTCATTTCTGTATCTCTCTGCGTGATTTAGATTGGGAGCTCCTTGAGGGCAGAAGTCTGTGCCTTAATCTTTGTTACTTGAGCATTTACCAGGCTGCCTCCTGGTACACAGTAGGTGCTTAATAAAAACTCACTGAATGCATGAATGAGGGAGTGAGCAAGTGGAGACATGGCTGGGGGATATCTGTAGTACTGCATAATGAGATTTACTCTGGTTTACTAATGAGGTAATAAATAGCCTATGTCACCTTTTAATATTGACTGTTTTGCTTTGTGTGCTGTAAACGTTTCAGTTGTTTGGGCATCTCCATGCTATGATGACTCTCTTCATCCTGGACAGTTATCACAGAAATTGTTCCATGGGCTAGAGCAAATGGTACACCTGGCTTGGCAAACTGAGAAGGCCAAAACTCACTCCAGACAGTCACGTTCTGCTGATTCCATGAAATCTTGAAAGCTGGTCTCCTCCATATTTTGGTATTATTTCTGATTGCCATGAACTTGCATTTCCTTGGACCTCATGGCTGAAAGAGTAAAATAAAATGAAATATTTCTTTATTTTAAATCTATGTCTCTGTTAAATTATAATATGTTGACTTGGTACTACTATGAAGTATATTTATTCAGGAAAGTATTCTAGCTCCACTTGGATTCTATAGAGATAGAGTTTAAATCTCATTATTATTATTTTAAACAATTTTGGCCATACCACGTGGCATGTGGGATCTTAGTTCCCTGATCTGGGATTGAATGCTTACCCACTGCATTGGAAAGTGGAATCTTAAACACTGGACCTCTGAGGAAGTCTCAAACCTTATGTTTTCTTAATTCATGTAGTTTTGCCTGTGGGTAGGATGGCTCATCTTTGTAGATATTTTTGAGTAGTAGTATCAGAAGTTTGCACAGAAATCCAACTCAACGTTGTTGAAAGAAAGAGAGGCATCTATTGATTCAAGTTATGCGAGGTCCTGCGGTGGAGCTGTCTATAGGGACGGCTGGATCAGAAAGTCACTAGGACTCCATCTATTCTCTCCTTCTCTCTGCTGGCATCATTCTCAGGCAGGCTTTCCCCTTGGTGGGCATGAGATGGCTTCTAGAGCCCCAAGCTACAAACTGTCCAGTGGAATGAGAGGACTTCCTAAAAGTTCTAACCAAAGCCCTCCAGTTGAAACTCACTTTCTCCGATTGGCTCCTTGGGTCACATGCCCACCCTGTCACCCGGGGAAGTGCAATGCTCTGATTGGTCAGACCAGTGTCACATGTTCACCTCTGGAGCACTGAGAGGGGTCCTCGCCACCCAAACTACTGGGCTTATGGTGCTGGAAAGTTGTTTCTCAGAAGAAGGGGATGGGAAATGGGTCTTGCACTAATGTAAAGCTGCAGATTCCACTACAGAATTCAGTTCTTCCTGACCCCAGAGGCCAGAAGAGCCAACCCAACTTGATTCAGAGTAAACCAAATTTTACCGGCTATCAATCTTTTCAGGTAAAAAAAAAAAGTTAGTCATATAGGTGATCAGTTTGCATTCAGTTAACTTCAAAGTCATGTTTATATGTTTTCAAATTTCTTGTGTTCTTATTTAGTCTCTGAGGTTAGTCAGACAGTGAACTGTCACATGTTTCAAATGAAGAAGCTAAGGCAAAAAAAAAAAAAGAGAAGTTCAGTGACCTGTAAGTGGTTCTACTGCAACAGATTCCAGTCTGGGGCTCTTGTTTTCTTGATTAATAATCAAGTGCATCTCCCCTGCCCCCTAAACACTAACAGAGGATTCCACAGAAATTGCATTTCATAAACCAAATTAAGTGCATTAGTGTTGTGCTGTGTCTGGATTTCCTAACATCCCTTACATGTGGCATGGTCCCGTGCTCCCATTTTTCACTCATTTGGAGACACCCTGGTCTGGTATTTGGGCCTGGAATGAGGAAGGGGCAGTGGGAGGAAGATAAGTGGTCTTCACTCTCTCCCACTCCCTAATTCTGGCAAGCCTGTAAGCCCAGCCGTCTCCCCACACACATACTCTTGGTCTGGCTCTGAATGCCCTGCATTCTCCAGGCCAGAATGTCATACATCTGCATCCTGTCTGTTGCACAAGAGAGCAAGCAACCACAGCCTCAAGCCCTGGAGGAGAAGTTTCTGATGCTCCTGGGTCACCCCCAGCAGATCCATCTTCTAAAATGAAGGGCAGCAGGATGCCAAAGTTGCGTTGGGGGTGGTGGCGCCCTCCAGAATCGATGCTTGGAAAATGCCGACGGGGCTACCAGCCATCTGCCCTGTGGTTTGGGCCAGGGTGCCGTGAGATGATGCCTAGGAAGCCTGCAGCCCAGGCAGTCCCTCAGTGATGCGCAAAGCCCTCCATCCCCGGAGCCAGCTCCACCTCTGGACTCTTCAGTTACGTGAGTCTCTCTTTAACTTTGGTAGACTCGGGCTGGATTTCTTATGCTTATTCCTAGAAGAGCCCCAATTTATACAAACACTCAAGAGTTCTAATACGCAGATATAGCAAACTACTGTTTCCTGGACTTGCTGTGCCGTGGTGGAAAGATAATTTCTAGATAAGTGGCCATTCAGCCATGCCTCACTTGCAGTCCTTCAACTCTGAATCATGTTTTCTTATTTTTTAAATTTTGAATGAGTCATATATTGATGCGATTCAAACATCAAAACTATAAAAAGGTCCTCTGTGAAGAACCTTTGTACTTGCCTGTTCCCTCACTTAATTCACCCCTCTTCTGGCAGATAGCCCTTTTCAATGAAAATACAAGCAGAAACATACCTATAAGATGATTTCCCTTTTAATTTCTTTCCCAAATGTAGCCTACCTAGCACACAGTTTTGAGCCTGCCTTTTTTGACTAGGCAGTGTGTCTCAGAGATATGTCCTTACTGGCACCCCACTCCAGTACTCTTGCCTGGAAAATCCCATGGATGGAGGAGCCTGGTAGGCTGCAGTCCATGGGGTCACTAAGAGTCGGACTCGACTGAGCGACTTCACTTTCACTTTTCACTTTCATGCATTGGAGAAGGAAATGGCAACCCACTCCAGTGTTCTTGCCTGGAGAATCCCAAGGACGGGGGAGCCTGGTAGGCTACCGTCTATGGGGTCACACAGAGTCGGACACGACTGAAGTGACTTAGCATAGCAATACATAGAGAGCTTCTTCGTGTTTCTTTGTTGTTCTGTTTTTAACCCCTGTACAGTATTCCTTGTGCCATCCTTTGTTTAACAAGTCCCCTGTTTGATGATCAGTCATGTGGTTTCCAAACTTCGCAATTACAAGTGAATGACCTAGTACATACAGCATTTCACACGGTTGCAAGGACATCTGCAGGAGAAATCCTGTAAGTGGGAATGGTGGCACCCACGGGAACTGCATCTGTGATTTGACAAATTACTGTCATCTTGCCTTTGGAGCCTCTTGAGCATTTTTTGTTGGAAAATCTTCCCAGCAATTTCACCCTTTCATCCAAACTGGGGATACTGATGGTAAATTCACCTTTTCTGGGCAACACGTTCGTTCATCACGTGGATTTTGTAGTACAGGGCGTGGGGCAGAGGCCAGCTGACTGTGTCACTGCTCGTCTACAAACCCCTCTCCCTTCCCCCTTTTATTTAAGCTCCCAGGGTAGGGAGGGCAAGGCTGTTTGCTCCCCTGTCTGCAAACAGAACACCATCCCTGTCTTCTGCCTCCTCTCAGGTGCCCGCTCTCCTTCTGTCCATGGTCAAGAGCATCTCCATCTCCAGTTCAGTTCAGTTCAGTCAGTCAGCCATGCCCGACTCTGTGACCCCCTGGACTGCAGCATGCCAGGCCTCCCTGTCCATCACCAACTCCCACAGCTTTCTCAAACTCATGTCCATCAAGTCAGTGATGCCATCGAATCATCTCATCCTCTGTCATCCGCTTTTCCTCCCGCCTTCAATCTTTCCCAGCATCAGGGTCTTTTCAAATGAGTCACTTCTTCGCATCAGGTGGCCGAAGTATTGAAATTTCAGCTTCAGCATCAGTCCTTTCAATGAATATGCAGGACTGATTTCCTTTAGGATTGACTGGTTTAATCTCCTTGCAGTCCAAGGAACTCTCAAGAGTTTTCTCCAACACTACAGTTGAAAAGCATCAATTCTTCGGCACTCAGCTTTCTTTATGGTCCAACTCTCACATCCATACATGACTACTGGAAAAACCCTAGCTTTGACTAGATGGACATTTGTTGGTAATGTCTGTGCTTTCTAACGTGCTATCTAGGTTGGCCATAGCTTTTCTCATTCTCTCGGGTTTTTCATTGTGATCTTGCATTTCTGTCTCTGCCTCTTCTAATCTTGTCCCTTTTCTATCCACTTTCTCTTTTGGGATCTCTTTGAAGGCCTGCCATTTCACTTACACTTCCTTAAGGTCTGAGAACATTTTGCTTTTATAGACATCAATCATCAATCACCATATTCCCTTTCCTCTTTCTGGCAAGCTGACTCATTACAGAACCTCGGGGGAATTCACAGGCTTTTGGTCCTCCCTGACCTTATAGGAGAAGGCGATGGCACCCACTCCAGTGCTCTTGCCTGGCAAATCTTGCCCGGCAAATCCCATGGACGGAGGAGCCTGGTGGGCTGCAGTCCATGGCGTCGCTGAGTCGGACACAACTGAGCGACTTCACTTTCACTTTTCACTTTCATGCACTGGAGAAGGAAATAGCAACCCACTCCAGTATTCTTGCCTGGAAAATCCCAGGGATGGTGGACCCTGGTGGGCTGCCATCTATGGGGTCACACAGAGTCAGACACGACTGAAGTGACTTAGCAGCAGCAGTAGCAGACCTTATAGCTTGGTGGTCAGTGTGGAATGACCAGTGAGTGGGGAACAGGGGGCACACAGAGATTCCAGCTTTGGGAAACATAACTTAGAAATAATAGGCTTTACCTATTATACAGAGTGAAGTAAGACAGAAAGAAAAACACCAATACAGTATACTAACACATATATATGGAATTTAGAAAGGTGGTAATGATAACTCCTAATTCGAGACAGCAAAAGAGACACAGATGTATAGAAGTCTTTTGGACTCTGTGGGAGAGGGCGAGCATGGGATGATTTGGGAGAATGGCATTGAAACATGTATATTATCATATGTGAAAAGGATTGCCAGTCCAGGTTCGATGCATGAGACAGGGTGCTTGGGGCTGGTGCACTGGGATGACCCAGAGGGATGGGATGGGGAGGGAGGTGGGAGGGGAGTTCAGGATGGGGAACACGTGTACACCTGTGGCAGATTCATGTCAATGTATGGCAAAACCACTACAATATTGTAAAGCAATTAGCCTCCAACTAAATAAATTTATATTAAAAAAAAAAAGACATAATAGGCTTTAAAGATGGCCTACCTTGATGCAGGCCGTTGATCCATCATTACACTGTAATCCATAGCATCCATGAGGGTTCACTCTGGGTGTGGTGCACATTCCACGAGTTTTGACAAATGTATACTGAAACGTGTCCACTGTTGTAGCATCATACCAAATACTTTCACTGTCCACAAAATCCTTTTGTCATTTTGAAAAAAACAAAATTGGGTTTACCTATGGGGAGACAGTGTTCACTTTTTTCCAGTATTTTTCAGGTATTCAGGGAATTTTGCTTAACCACCAAGAACATTTTTTTACTTGCTTACATTATTGCTTATGTCCTGTTAATACTGATTGAGCATCCAACCATGGCAAAGATGATGTGAGAAGGTGATCATCTCCTAATTAGTCGCATTTTACCACCGAGGAAATTAAGGAAATTAATTTCCTTACACACCTTAAGGAAATTAAGGTGTGTGCTGTGAGGTTGTCACCAGGCAGGTACCAACGAAGTGATGACGCTTGGACCAAACCCAGTGATGTGACCCCAACAGTCAACCTTCCCACCGTGTAGTCCACCTTCCCAACCTTCCTACCAGGACCATGTAGTTATCATCTGTTCTTATGTGAGTATGATTAACTTATCAGCGTCTGTAGGATCACATCACACAGGCCTCAAGGGGGTGAAATCCCTAAACTAGCAAGTTTAGAAAAACAGGTGAAATGTCCATTTTGTTGCTTCAAAAGAGTGAATCCCGGTTGTGCTCTGTGCTTCCAAGACTGACAGGGGTGGGGTGGGGTGGCAGGGAGAGGGCAGTGGGAACACATGAGGGAGAGGGCTCCCGTGCCACACCAGTCTTTAGTGGGAGTGTGAGATGAGCTCTCCCACGCCATGCACAACCCCCGAGAAGTAACCAAAATGGCTAAGGAGTCCCTGGGGCAGCGAGGCTGCAGGCTAGGGGTAACACTCAGTATGACCAAGGCTCTCGTGGCTATGAGGGTGGTTTCCTAGGTCTCTGAACTCTTGGTATCTCTTGCTTCTGGTTGGTGCAAGAAGACAGGCTTGGGGTTAGAAACATCTGCTCTCTACTAGCCAAGGACGCAGTCATAGTAGGGTGAAGAGGAGACACAACTAGGCTGTCCCCAACTGGGTTACAGAAGTCCTCACACTTGACAGACCAATGGGCTTGGCATTCCACCTCCGGCAGGCGATGTGGATATAGGATGTAGAGTTCCCAGAGCCTCTAGCAGCAGCAGAAGGGTCTCAGGGCTGGGAGTCCTGGGTTCCAGCTCTCTTGCTCATCAGGCTAATATTAGCACAAGTGATAGGAATGCCTGGAAGACAAAATTCACCTTCCAGAACAACCCTATTGCTCAGGGTCAGGCCAAAGAAGGAAGCTTCGGGTACCACTCAAGATATCTGATTTAGGGTGAAGAGTGATGTAGTTAGGGTTGGCCAGTGATTTGACAGCTGCTAACATAACCTTTAACACGTGTATTAAAATGAATACTGAGCTTAGTTCAGTCTGTCATTTCCTCTTAATACTTGAAAAGCCACAGTTTTGTTTGAAAGTTCCCCCAAAAGGCTCTAGCTAGTGGATTTATTCTTCTGCTTGACTGCACTTGGAACTCTGAAGTCAGAGCCACCTTGAAACTGAAACTGGGAAAATCCCTGGTATCTCTAGCCGGGAGAAGAAGCAAAAGTATGTTCTGAAGTTTATTAAATAATTACCCAGTTGTTGACATGTTGTAGGAGGAAGAAAGAACTGAGGTGCTGGCAAGTAGGAATAGAGATTTGTTAGGATTTTGGGTCATGGGGCTTATAAATGTGGTAGAACATTCTGGTGTTCCCTGACCTTTGGCTCAAATCAGGGCACGTGTTCTTCCAAGTAGACTCAGTTCACCAGGCCTTGGCGTGCAACGTCATTAATTTGACTGTCTGAATGACCATGGTCAGCTTGGATCCAGTTAATGCTGAAGATACTCAAAAGTCTTTAGCTGTTGGGAGCAGATGTAGCAGTGACTTGAAAGGAGTAAAATAAGTGAGAAACAAAAGTTGGAATTGGCCATTTCAAATCTCATCTGCAGTCGGTGTGAATGGCAGATGAGGGCAGGTTTCCTAATGAACGGTTCTGAGACTAATTTGCTTCCTAGGTTCAGAGTGGAAGGATAATGCTTTTCCTTGGAATTCCCCAGACTTCAGCCATTTCTGTGTCTTCTTTTCGACTTTTGTGATGCTCTTACTGCAATTTACTGAATACTTGTCAATGACTTAACTCTCTTTATCCATTCATCTGCTGAGGAACATTTAGATTGCTTACATATCTTGGCTATTGTAAATAATGCTGCTATGAACATACGGGTGCATATATATCTTTTTGAATTATAATTTTGTGTGGGTATTGCCCAGGAGTGGGATTGCTGGATCTTCTGGTAATTCTATTTTTAATTTTCTGAGGAACCTCCATACTGTTCCATAGAGACTGAACTAATTTACGTTCCCACCAACAGTGTAGGAGGGTTCCCTTTCCCCACACCCAGTTTAGCATTTGTTAACTTAACTATGTTTATTTTAAAGAGAAACTTCTTCTCCCACTGCTTCTTCTGGACTGCCTTGTTGGTAAATGGTGTTACCATTCACTGGGTCGCTCAAGGTAGAAACGCTCTGCTCCTCACCCCGACCTAATGCTCTGTTAACTTCATCTCCTATGTACAGGGTTAAAAGATAATTATCATCCAAACCAGGGCATTCTGTAAATAAAAGTGACATTATTAATAAGTGTGCCAGAAATAAACTGGGTCTGTCAGAAGCAAATGGGGACTGAGTTGTTAATCATCTCTATGGCCGTGAATCCTCTTCCTCCTTTCCATTCCTACCATCACTGTCTTAGTGCAGGCCTTCATAATTATTTGCTTGGACTAGTGCAATAGCTCACTATAGTTTCCTTTATTTCATTCTTGGTTCTTTTCAACACATGTTACACACCACACATACATACACATGTGTTATACCAGCCTCTTAAAATCCTTCAGTAACTCCCCATAGCTTCAGGATAAATTTCAAATTCCTCAGTATGGTTTACCAGGCTCTTCACAGATCTGGTTCTTTTTTATCCTTCCAACCTGTGAGCTCATTTATTTATTCATTCATTCAACATTTATTGAGAGTTACTCTGGATTGGCACCATGCTAAGTTCTGGAATATAACAATAAAGAAGATGACTTTCTGCCCTCAAGGTATTTATAGTGGAGAGGAGAAACAGCCAAGGAAACACTAGAGTAAAGAAAGACAAATGGGCAGTGGTGAAGTACTGCCCTTCCTGACCTCACTGCTCAAGGGACCTGGAAGCTTGATAGAAATGCAGAATCTTAGGGCCCCAACTCAGCCTCACTAAATCCAAATCTGCATTTTAATAAGACACACGTGATTGGAGTTAACACTAGTTTGCAACCCTGGGTCTGTGGGACCATGCTAGTTGAAGAGCTTGGTTTGGGTCCTCAGGGAGGGTCATGCCCCGAAGGAGACTTGAAGGAGGAGACAGTCTGCTCAGTGGAGGTGAGGTGGGAAAAGGATTCACCTGTGCTGTGGCACTGAGGCAAGAGAACATCTGCTGTTTGGTGGGAATTGGGCTTTCCTGGTGGTTCAGATGGTAAAGAATCTACCCGCAATGTAGGAGACCTGGGTTCGATCCCTGGGTCAAGAAGATCCCCTGGAGAAGGAAGGAAATGGCTACCCACTCCAGTATTCTTGCCTGGAGAATTCCATGGACAGAGGAGCCTGGAGGGCTACAGTCCATGGGGCTGCAAAGAGTTGGACATGACTGAGTGACTAACACCTTCACTTCACACATTGTTCAGTATTTAGCTTTGAGGTGGAAGCCTCATCTAACTCAGAGATACCCTTATTTAAGGAAGAAATTTGATCAATTTCAGCATATCCATTTTTTATTTGGGCCTATCTGGAAACTGTGATTTAGAATGTATATTTTAATTCATAGAGACAAACAATAGAATAGAAGTGACTAGGAGCTCGGCGCGGTGGGTGGGGTGGGGGGTGGAGAGGAGAATGGGGGATTACTGTTTAATGCGTACAGAGTTTCTGTTTGGGATGATGAAAAAGTTCTGGAAATGGACTGTAGTGATGGTTACACAACACTGTGAATATGCTTAATGCCACTAAAACTGTATGCTTCAAAATGGTGAAAGTGGCAATTTTTACATTGTGTATATTTTCTTGCAGTTAAAAAAAAAAAAGAAAAAGAACCAGTACTTTTTTTGTCAGAGTCAAAGATTTTATTTTCAAGTTCCTGCTTTGACACTCCAGCAAGTCAGGTAACTTCTTGGAACCTCAGCCTTTTTGCCTGTAAAATGGGAATAACGATATTACCTGCCTCATAGACTTGTCATGAAGATTCACTGAAGCAAAGCCCATAAGGTATTGGGGAGTATGTTGGGTTTTCCTTATGCCCATTAATGACACTTGCAAAGTATGTTCTTCTTTTGTCTATTAATTTTTTTTTTTTTTGACTGCTTTGGGTTTTTGTTGCAGCTCTCAGGCTCTAAGAGCAGGTGGGCTCAGTAGTTGCTTAGTAGTTTGAGGGCTTAGTTGCCTCACGGCATATGGGATCCTAGTTCCCTGACCAGGGATAGAACTGTGTCCTCTGCGTTGGAAGGCGGATTCTTAACCACAGGGCCACCGGCGAAGTCCCTTGAAAAGCATGTTCTTATATCTTCAGCACAATGCCTGGCACAACTAATCCTTGCATCACTGCTATTTTCACTCCTTCCACATCCTCTTTGAGGTAGCTGTAGCTACACATTAGAATCACCTGGGAGTTTTGTACATCTCTAGTGCCTGGAACAGCTAAATCAATTTCAGGAATAGAGCAGAAGCATCATTATTCCAAGTGATTCCAGTGTGGAACCAAGGCTGAGGAACTCTGCTCTAGCGTGGTTCACAAACTTTAGTGTGTATGGGAATCACCTGAAGGACTTGTCAAAACAATTTCTCGGTACTCTCCCCTTCTCCAAGTTTCAAGTTTAATAGATATATAACAGTCTCTCACTTTATTCATCTATCTGGTGGCCCTTTCCTTTTGTTTGGAGTCTACCCACTACTTAACTTCTTGCAAACCCATCACTCAACTGAACAATAACACTTAACAATTAACACTTCTCTTAATGCTTGCCAGTCACCTACTTCAGGCCAATGGTCTCAATATTTGCCAACTGTGGCCTTAGACACAATTCACCATGTCTCAAAGTTCTCCTCCTTTGAACTCAGAGTCACTACTCTGGGTAGTGTTGTCCTTATTTCTCTTTCCTTCTCCCTCTCCCTCTTGGAAGTAGGGATTCCCATGTGGGACACCCATGACCATGTTCTGGGTTTCCTATATTCATCCCTTAAAATGAGCACAGTCTTAGAAGTGAGATGGACATGGGTTTATATCTTGCAACCTGGGAAGTTCTCACAGTTTCATTTTCCTCATTGGTGAGTCTTGCATGATGAGAATAGTACTCCTATAAACGATAAACACGTAACACCCAATGGTTACAGTGTTTTACCTTTAAGAGCATGGTAAAATCTTGACCTTGAGGAGAACTCCAGGAGTGGTGGGACTGACCTATAGGATGCAGAGGGCAGAGCCAGGGATATCAAAACCACAGTGTGGAGGAATAAAGCCAAGATTTACCAAAGAGCAAGGAAATGGGCCCAACCAAGGATTTTCCAGGATACCTGGGCAGACAGGGAGGTGAGAGATGGGCTCTGGGAGAAGAAACTGACTGAGAGATTCCCTGTGACCGCATTAACGTGTGAGCCTGCATACAGGCATGTGCACAGGATGGGGTGGTTAATAGTGCTATCATGGGCTATGGAATGACCCCAGAAGACACCCGCAAGGGGATTTTGACCCCATCAGTGTGGAATTCAGTCCCTTTGGCAAGAGACAAAGTGATAAACCTGCTACAGTTTGCACCATTTATTATGGTCATGTGCAAAACACGACCACGGGGCGTGACGCAGAGCTCTTGTTACAACGAGACGAGGTCTCTGAGTGCTGTTTCCCGTCGGTGATGTTATTCAGCAGGATGGCTCACATGTTGAAATCTGAGACTCCTTGGGTGAAGCACCCCTCTGCAGGCTGTACCAGATGTTGCTTGTGTAGCTCCCCAAGCCCAGAAAGATGAGTTAATCCTTGAAGGAAATGATTCTGAACTTGCCTCAGACTCAGAGGCTTTGATCCAACAGGCCATAGCAATAAAACACTCGGCTATCAGAGAGCTGTGGGTGGTAGTCCCATCTCTGAGAGGGGAACAGGGCCACTGGCCGCCGGCTGCGTTCCGGAAGGCCTCCAGATGCAGAGAGCCAGGAGCAGAGGCCTCACTCAGTGTGATGTCGTGAAAATCCTGGACTTTAAACACATGTAGTCATAAACGAAAACTTCCTCACCCTTTACAGACCCCACTGGAGTATCACACTCTCCAGGATGCTTCTCGGGAATGTTCCAGGCCTCACTGACCCCACTCACTTTCCTTTACCCTCGTGGTCCATAGCACACAGCCTACCCCTTCATGATTCTCCAAATACAGTCTTCTGCCTTCAGTTAAGCGGTAAGTTCCTAGAGGTCCTAAACCAAGTCTAGTTTGTATTTCTTTGCATCTCTGAATGTCTAGCATTCTAAGAGCATTGTGGTCATCATTTCATCCTTAGGATCCAGCATAGTACCTGGCACACAGCATATGCTCAGTAAGTGTTTATTAAATGCTTATGAAATGAATGGAATTGTTGGTTGATAGCAAAGCTGAGCTGGCATGACAAAACAAATAAGAGAAGGTGTTACAGGTACCTCTTGTTTGCCCAGCACCTCACCCGCCTTCTTCCAGAAGTTTCCTCATTCTTCACCCATCTTTGCGGTTCCATAGGAGCTGCCATGTTGTTTGATGGCTCTCTGGAGTTTGTCTGACTTAACACTACTTCACTGAGTCCTTCTAGGGGGGTTTTCACCTTGGAACCAGAGGCAATGTTAAGCTAATCTCTTTTAGGTGTCCAAAGCTATGTAGCTATACTGGTGCATTTAAGAGCTATGGACCCCCATGTTTTTCACTACCTGGAGAAAGGTGATGGCTAGCTAAAGGAAACATGTAAGTAAGAATGTGAAGGAATGGAGGTACAGAGACAAGAAGAATAAACGAGAACCCTGATGGTCTTGGAGTTCTGTGGTTCAGTGTTTGCTGTGTCCCAGGCGTATGCCTGTCTTTGGGTTTCACAGGTGTCACATTATCCCTCATAATAGCCCCTTCTTTTGCTTCAATGAGTTTGAGTTAGTTCTCTGTCATTTGTAACCATACAAGTCCCAACTAATACAGAAGCTCCTGTTCTGTGGTAGAGATAAAGACTCCATCAAAAAATGAATAAAATATCATTATGCCACATTATGAAGTTTTGAAAACAGGAATATTTCAGAATCTCCCATCCTCATTTGTGATTTTTAATAAATCCCTCTGATATCCCACCCAGAGCTTGCCCAGTTCTGAACAGAGGGAAGGCACAGGGAAGCTACAGTTTCTAGCAGGTTGATTCTTTATTTTTCATTTTGGATGACTTTTTAAAAAGTTTATTTTTGGCTGAGCTGGGTCTTCATTACTGTGAAGGCGTTTCCTTAGTTGCAGCAAGTGGGGGCTATTGCCTAGTTATTGTGTGCAGGCTTCTCATTTCAGTCGCTTCTCATTGAGAACCATGGGCCTTAGGGTGGGGGAGCGGGCTTCAGCCATTGCAGTTCCTGGCCTCGACAGCACAGGCTCAATAGTTGTGGCTCATGGGCTTAGTTGCTGCAAAGCATGTGGAATCTTCCTAGATCAGGGATCGAACCCACGTCTCCTGCACTGGCAGGTGGACTCTTTTTTTTTTCCTTTCTTAAATTATGAAAGTATGAGAACATGTTTACAGGAGACTTGGAAAACATAGGACAAAGTTACATACAGTTTCATTGTATATTACAATTATTTTTTTTTAATTAAGATTTTTAGTTAGAGTTTCAATATCAAATTCTCAAAAATTAAACTGTACGGAAAAGTAGAAGGATATAGTAGACCTGAAAAGCAGCATGAATCAATTCAACATAAATAAGATTTATATGGGTTTCACACAAGAGATGACTTTTTATCTATGTGTGCATTTGCATTTGCTGAGAATCAGATGCTTGGGGCTGCAGGGCCAAGTGCCTATAGAATAGTGGGCTCTGAATGGCAGTCAAGGACTAGACATGAAAGGATGGTCTTCATGAACAGGGGTGATGGAAAAGAGCCTTTGAGCAGCTCCATACAAGACAAGATGCTGCTAGAGACTTACTAGTACCCACATTGTCTGAGCTTCAAATCCAGGTAAATGGCCCAGTGCATAAGCAGGAACTTGTGGCAATAATGGGAGAAGCTTATTTGATGTTGGGTCCCTAGCGCTATGGCTCTGGTGACCATATTTGTAGAGCTAATCTTTAGCATCAAACCCTTCTCTAGGCACACTGGTCTACTTATTGCCATCCAAATAGGCCATGTGGATCTTATCCTTGGTACATCTGCTCACAAAATTCCTGGTGCCAGATAGCTCTCCTTCCCTTACTTCATCGCCTTCTGTTCACATTAAACTCATCCTCCAAGGTCCAGCTATCTTATTTTCTACAGAAATGACTTTATTCTAATCAGTCACATCTGGCATTTCATCATTTATTCTAAGAATGGTAAATATGTGCAGTATAACCTCATTCATACGCCTCATTCCAGGAAAACATCACCAAATGGTATGGGTGCTCTCTTTCTCCAAGACTGTCAAGAACATTAGAATTCTTCTCCACGTAGCGCTTGAGGCAGCCGCTGAAGGCTCACGGCAAGTGACACGAGACCCAGTTGCTCTCTCTGTTCCATTCCCTCATACTGTTATTTGTAGTTTCTAACTGTGCTTGTCTTCTATCACCAACTGGGCTATTAAGTCCTTCAGGACAGGAACAGTAATAGTAATAGTAACAAGAATCTTAATAATAATATTCACAATCACGATAACAAAAACAACAATAATAGTAGCCACAAATACTTTTTAAACACTTACAGGCGCCGACACCCTACTAACTGTTTTACACATGCAGTCAGCCCTCTGTATCCGGGCTCTGCATCTGCAGATTCAAACAGCCTTGGATTTCAACTGGTTGGCTGAATCTGCATGGATGTAGAACCTTGGGTGCGGAGTTCTGACTGTACTACCCATTTATATAAGGGACTTGAACATCTGCAGATTTGGGTATCTGTTGAAGGTTAGTGGGTGGTAGAACCAATTCCACATGAATACCAAGGAACAACTGTATTCTCTAATTTAACACTCAACACAATTCTGTAGATGAGGGATTAGTGTTCTCTCTGTTTTATAGACAGGGATTCTGAGTTTCTTATTTATTTTATAAATTGATTTTTAAAATAAAACTTGTAAACGTTTTAGTGTATGGCATGGTGATTTGATAAACATATGTAGTGAAATGATTACTGCATTTAAGCTAATTAACATATCTTTTCTCATAGTTACCTTTTTTGGTTATTGTTAGTGAGAGCACCTGAAATCTACTGTCTTAGCAGATTTCCAATAATCATTATGGTATTCTTAACTACAACCTGAACATTAGATCTCTAGACTATATAACTGCAACTTTGTACCTTTGACCAATATCTCCCCACTCCCCTCACCTTCCCTCCCCTG
Organism: Bison bison bison; assembly: GCF_000754665.1. Taxonomy (NCBI): domain Eukaryota; kingdom Metazoa; phylum Chordata; class Mammalia; order Artiodactyla; family Bovidae; genus Bison; species Bison bison. The sequence goes on along the minus strand of NW_011494899.1, from coordinate 7,302,580 downwards.
TTAACCACCATTCTATTCTTAACTCCCATGTATTCAACTACTTCAGATTCCACATTTAAGTGAGATTATGCAGTTTTTTTCTGTCTGGCTTATTTCAGTTAGCATAATATCTTTCAGGCTCATTCACATTGTTGCAAACAGCAAGATTTCCTCCTCTTTTTTTTTTTTTTAAAGCTGGATAATATCTCACTGTATACATTGGGTTGACCAATATATGGAAAACCCGAATAAACTTTTTGGTCAACCCAATATATACACTATAATTTCTCAAGCCTCTCATCTGTCAATCAACACTTAGATTGTTGCCACATTTTGAGACGAAAGATGATAAGTAACTTGAATGTGGCAGAACTGGAATTTGACCTCCAAGCCTTTACTCTTACCCAACATGGTATATCATCTTGAATCTTCCAAGAACCAGAAAGTCATGTGCATAAGTATTCGCTAAATATAGGGTTGTTGTTGTTTTTTTAAAATAAAACAATCAGTTCAGTTTAGTCACTCAGTTGTGTCCGACTCTTTGGGACCCCATGGACTGCAGCACGCCAGGCTTCCCTGTCCATCACCAACTCCTGGAGCCTACTCAAACTCATGTCCATCGCATCGGTGATGCCATCCAAACATCTAATCCTCTGTCGTAATAAAACAATGAGGTTCTTCAAAAGAGAGAGTGAAATTGAATTGAAAATAAAAGAAGCAATTTCTCCTCCCAAAGAGTTGGAGCATTCTTGAAAGGGGTTTCTTGCCCAATGTCCTTGGCTGAGGGTGATGCCATTTCACATTCCACAAACAAACACACTTCATGGAAACAGGAATACTAAGGATCAGCTCTGGGGAGGACACTCACTCGGGTGAAGAAGCAGCTCTGAGAGCCTGGGAGCCTCCTGGTGGATCTTCATGGTGGCTCTGCCACCTCCCAGCCTCTGGCACCTCTCTGAGACTGTAACCTCATTTGTAGAAAGATTCATTGAAACTCAATGAGCACTTTTCTGAAGTCTTCTCTGAAATATTAGCCCTATAAGAAATTCATACATAAAGTGGTTCTTGTTGTCAGATGATATTGAGAAACTGCATTTCCTCTGGGGAGACACACAATCCATGTTCAATGATCTGAGATGACCAGCCAGAAAGAACCTGCTTATCTAGTATTTAATTAATGTTAATTTTTTTATTTTAATTTTTTTTTGGCCATGGGATCTTAATTCCCCAACCAAGGATTGAACCCATACCTCCTGCATTGAAAGCACAGAGTCATAACCACTGGACCACCAGGGAAGTTCATAATTAATGTTTACTTAACCCAGTGTTTCCTAACCCATTTTGATTTCACATAAAACTGCTAGTATTTCTCAGAACTAATACCTACATTTAGGTAAAAACAATTGGCTAAATATTTTCTAAAGAGCCTTCCTAAAACCCTCTATGTCTAGAAATAATAATATAACTTGACTATAAACTGCCCTTCAGTGAATCAAAGGTGGAAGCATAGTTTCAAAATTTTGAGATTTCTTTGTCAGCAAAGTTTTCAGGGTAAGATAACTTGCTGAGGTTTAGCCATTCACCCTGCCCTGTGAGTTTCTGGAAGTGGACGATAGGGGGCACTAGTAGACTGCAGTAATGGTCACCCCTCCACAGACAGCAGGAAAGAGGAACTATAGTTGTAGCAACCAGAGCTGTTCCTTTTCCAGGGCAGTGGAAAGCTACTGAGAGTCAACTCCTCTCCCTTTTGGGTCTCTCGCCTTCTCCTTTGGAGAAAAAATTGGGATTGAATCAGGATAGATAACACTGTACAATTGCCCTTTACCTTTCTATGTACAAAATCATATAAAGCAACTCTTTCCAACTGCTTGTGGTTGGTTGTGTTCACTCTGGGGCTTTGTGTTGGTCGTGTTCACTTTGGGGTTGTGTTCACATTCATCCATGGAAGTTCTTAGTGGACTAAATATAGAGCCTATGAGTTGAAAAAGGAATTCTTTCTTTAATCAATTCTCTCATTAAAAAAAAAAATTGTACAGGTGAAGAAAAGCACAAATTTCACAAAGATATAAAAAGTTCTTTGCAATTAATATTTTTCTCTAATCTTTGGGTGCAAGGCTTATACAGTAAGCCTTTTCAATGATGTGGCTATAAGAGACTTGGAGGCAAATGGGATATACACAACTCAACTTTTTCTCACTTATCCCCTCTTTGTCCTCATTTTCCTATGAAGTAGGACAAAGCGGGCAGGCTTCCCTGTCCAAGTCAAACACAAGAGATTGGAGTGACTGGTTCTAAGTTGATATTTTCATTTTCCCAACATCTTCCCTCACTGTTAACTCCCACCTCGGCCCCGGGCTGCCTCTATACAGAACCCACCCCTTAGGAAAAAAACTTTCCATGGGTTACACAACTTTTTCTTCAAGAAAAGCATAAATAAGATTCAGGAGTGTAGCCCACAGAAACTAACAAAAGACCGAGAAATCAATTTCCGCAGATAGAAATTCTCTACATCCTGGCTCAGATGAACTTTGAGCTTGGAGAATCTTCAGCCTTCACCCGACTTCATCTGGTTGTGTGCACAAGGGACCCGAGTGCCCAGGCCATACAGGGAGGTGTGCCAGCCTGGCCGCCGGAGCTTCCTCCGCCCTCAAGCTGGACCCCAGACCCCAGCCCTTAGGTCCCAGGCACTCACCTCTGCAGGCAGTATGGTGCACAATCAAGAAACAGCTACATTCCTCCCTGATTCTCCCCACGTGTATGCATGCTAAGTCACTTCAGTCATGTCCCACTCTTTGGGACCCCAAGGACTGTAGCCCACCAGGCTCCTCTGCCCATGGGATTCTCCAGGCAAGAATACTGGAGCACGGCTTCCCTGGTGGCTGAGAGGCAAAGAATCCACCTGCCGATGCAGGAGACACATGTTCAATCCCTGATCCAGGAGGATCCCACATGCCTTGGAGCAATTAAGCCCGTGTGCCACAACTACTGAGCCTGTGCTCTACAGTCTTTGAGCCACAACTACCGGGCCTGTGAGCTGCAGCTACTGAGCCTGTGCTCCACAATAAGAGAAGCCACTGCAATGAGAAGCCCATGTACTGCAACCAAAGAGTAGACCCCACTTGCCACAACTAAAGAAAGCTTGCACACAGCAACCAAGACCCAGCACAGCTAAAAATAAATACATACAGAAATAATCAAAACAAAAAAAAATACTGGAGTGGGTTGTCATTTCCTCTTCCAGGAGATCTTTCTGACCCAGGGATCAAATCCAAGTCTCTTATGTCTCCTGCATTGGCAGGTGGATTCTTTACCATGCTTACCATCTGAGAAGCCCTGATTCTCCACCCTATATGGAGCACCTTGCTTTCGACCATCCCATTCTTGTCCCAATGAGGACAGTGGAGACAATGGAACATGGAGGGTGATGCTGGGCCAGGGGGCAAAGGTCAAGTTATGTGCCTGATGTTTTGATCCATCTTTACCACTGGCCTCTCTCAGACAGGAAGACTGGGAAACTTGAAATTAGGCAGTTGAAGCTACTCAGAAAGTTTTCAGAGCCTTAGAATTCTAGGAAGTCCAAATCATAGTCACAAAAGAGGGAAAGATTCATGAGTAAAGGATGAAATGACAAACACAACATGGTAAAGCAACCATACTCCAATAATAATCAATTTTTAAAAAGGATGAAATGAGTGAAAAGGGTCATCCTTTAACAAGGATGAAATAAATTGAACACTTCCCCTTTTATTGGACACATTTTTTTTTCTTTAGAATTTTATTATATTTATTTTTTGGCTGTCTTGGGTCTTTGTTGCTGCACAGGCTTTTCTCTAGTTGTGGAGGGGTTGTTGCTACTTTCTAGTTATGGAGCACGGGCTTCTCATTGCTGTGGCTTCTCTTGTGGAGCAGGGGCTCTAGGGCATGTGGGCTTCAGAAGTTTCGTGGCATGTGGGCTCTGGAGCATAGGCTCAATAGTTGTGGCACACAGGCTTAGCTGCTCCGTGGCGTGTGGGATCTTCCTGGATCAGGACTGAACCCATGTCTCCTGCATTGGCAGGTGGATTCTTTACCTCTGAACCACCAGGGAAACTCTATATTTTTCTTCAATCCCACAGTCACTCTCAAAGTTAGGCATATTATAATCTCCTTTTATAAAGGGAGGGAGGGGATCTGAGTGGTTAAGGAAATGGGCCCGAATCACTGAACAAATGAACTCAGTTTTGAACTCAGGTCTGTGTTCACAGCTCAGAACCAGTACACCATTACTTTCTGTTCTCAACTCCTGTTTTCTGCTATAATAACATTCAATTCATATCCTCTAAATGTGAAAGATTTTTTTCCTATACTTTCTTCAAGTTTGCAGAGATAACTATATTCGACAATGACATTTGTGTCCACCGTTCATAGTCATTGGAGCAAGCAAGTTCCCTAACTTAACCTTGCACCCCAGATGCAATGGGAGCCCCTGCCTTGCCCTCGGGGAACTTGGATAATGGCTACAACATTCCAGTGAGCAGCAGCTCCTCCAGTCCTGCTTCCAAACTGCTTCTGTTAAAAGAATTGTCAATTCAAAACAAATGTGCTGTCATGAAGTCTCACTCCTATACCAGACGCTCAGCTCTGGACCCCTTTTAAGGTGAGTCTGAAATATCAAATTGCCAACATTCACTGGATCATGGAGAAAGGGAGGGAGTTCCAGAAAACATCTGCTTTTGCTTCATTGACTATGCTAAAGACTTTGACTGTGTGGATCACAACAAACTGTGGAAAATTCTTAAAGAGATGGGAATACTAGACCATCTTACCTTTCTCCTGAAAAACCTGTATGCAGGTCAAGAAGCACTAGTTAGAATTGGACATGGAACTGGTTCAAAGTTGGGAAAGGAGTAAGTCAAGGCTGTATACTGTCACCCTGCTTATTTAACTTATATGCAGAGTGCATCATGTGAAATGTCAGGCTGGATGAATCACAAACTGGATTCAAGATGCTGGGTGAAATATCAACAACCTCAGGTATGTAGATGATACCACTCTAATGGCAGAAACTGAAGAGGGACTCAAAGAGCCTCTTGATGAGGGTGAAAGTAGAGAATGAAAAAGATGGCTTGAAACTCAACATTAAAAAGAATGAGATCATGTCATTTGGTCCCATCACTTCATGGCAAATAGATAAAAAGTGAAAGTAGTGACAGGTTTTATTTTCTCGTTTTCCAAAAGCACTGCAAATGGTGACTGCAACCATGAAATTAAAAGATGCTTGCTCCTTGGAAGGAAAGCTATGACAAATCTAGACAGTGTATTAGAAAGCAGAAACATCACTTTGCTGACAAACATTCATACAGTCAAAGCTATATTTCTTCCAGTAGTCATATACAGATGTGAGAGTTGGACCGTAAAGAAGGCTGAGCACTGAAGAATTGATGCTTTCAAATTGTGGTGCTGGAGAAGACTCTTGAGAGTCCCTTGGACTGCAAGGAGGTCAATCCTAAAGGAAATCAACTCTGAATATTCATTGGAAGGACTGATGCTGGAGATAAAGCTCCAATACTTTGGCCACCTGAGGCGAAGAGCTGACTCACTGGAAAAGACCCTGATGCTGGGAGAGACTGAAGGCAAAAGGAGAAGGGTGTGGCAGAGGATGAGATGGTTAGATAGCCTCACTTACTCAATGGACACGAATCTGAGCAAACTCTGGGAGACAGTGGAGGACGGAGGAGCCTGGCGTGCTAAGGTCCATGAGGTTGCAAAGAGTCAGACACAACTGAGTGCCTGAACAGCAGCAATAGAAACAACTGAAATATCACTCAGAATCAGGCCCTGTTATCCAGACTGCAGCCAGGATGGATTGAGGCTTCTGCCACCATTCCTGGGCTGAGCCCTGATCAAATCCTTTCTTTAAAGTACAGTCCAGGGTTAACATTTTATGGGATCAAATACTTGGCCTATTCACATCTGAGCTGTCAGTGACCAGAAAACAAAATTTCTTACTTGGAGAATTTGGGCACCCTTTTTGATTTTTTAACAAAAAATAATTTTTTTTTTTTAATTTTGTGTTATAGAAAAATCTAGCCTGGGGATTCCTTTGCAAAAGATGTATGTGTCCACTATATTTGACATGGATAACCAGCAAGGTCCTACCGTAGAACATATGGAACTCTGTTCAATGTTATGTAGCAGCCTGGATAGGAGTGAGGGTTTGGGGGAGAATGGACACATGTATATGTATGGCTTCATCCCTTTGCTGTTCACCCAAAACTATTATAGCATTATTAATCAGCTATACACCAATACAAAGTAATAAGTTCAAAAGAAGAAAATGTATATGTGTCAGGCATCTATAAAAAGAGACCATGTAGCAATATAACAACTTGCATTTAAGAGCCAGTGAAGGCTTTCAGAAAATGTATGGAATTTGGAAGTAAAAAACCTGAGTGTGAATCCTATCACAGCCCCTTATTGCTTAATCTCTCTGGGCTTGCATTTTTTTCTCTGTGGAATGCAAATAATAATGCCTACATACATAATACATAGTTCATATATAACTGTTGAAAAGATTCCTATAAAGTACTTCATAAAATTTAAAAAGATACTATTATTGGTATTGCTGCAGCACTAAACAGCCTGCATGTGATTTGAGAGGATAATGTTCAGTCTTGCTCCCTTGGGACACACTTTTATTCTGGGTGTTTACTGTCTGCCAGGCCTTACATGTGGAGAAGGAAATGGCAACCCACTTCAGTATTCTTGCCTGGAGAATCCTGTGGACAAACGAGCCTGGTGGGCTGCCATCTATGGGGTCGCACAGAGTTGGACACAACTGAAGCGGCTTAACAGCAGCAGCAACAGGCTTTACATGTTTTCAGGTTCACAGACTCTAGCTCATTCCTACAACAATCCTAGATGGTTGATGCTGTCTTTAGCATCTACATTTTATTTATTTTAATTTATTTATTTGGCTGTACTAGGTCTTTGTTGCGGCATGTGGGATCTAATTCCTCAACCAGGGATTGAACCCAGGCCCCCTGCATTGGCAGTTTGGAATTTTAGCCCCTGGACCACCAGAGAAGTCCCTAGCATCTACATTTTGTAGCTGAGGCCAAGAAGTGAAGCAAGATCTCTGTGGCTATGAGCTAATAAGTGATTGAGCCTAGGCAGTCTATTCCAGAATCTATTCTTTTAAGCACTGTATCAGTAAAGTCTCACTTTGGAGGTAAGTAATAGAAACTCAAAATAACACTGGCTTGGGACTTCCCTGGTAATCCGGTGGCTAAGATTCTGTACTCCCAATATAGGGGGTCCAGTTTTGATCCCTGGTCAGGGAATTAGATCCCACATACTGCAACTAAGATCCAATGCAGCCAAATAAATAAATTAAAATATTTTTTAAAAATAACACTGGCTTAAACTAGATAGAAGCATATTTCTCTTTTATGCGAAAGTCCAGAGGTTGACAGTTCGAGACTAAAGCAGAGATTCAGCTCCATACAGTGCTCAGGACTCCTAACATGTTGTCTCATTCTCAGCATCTGAAACAGAGGCTAGAGCTTCAGTTGTTATAATCCATCTGCTTTCCAAGCAGCAGGATGGAGGAAGGCACAGGATAGAAAAGGGATAAAACACATGCCAGTTGTTGATTGTGGACTGTTCCTGGGTGTGGCTATATGACATTTCTGCTAATATCTCATTGAACATAATAGCAAGAGGGCTGGGAAATACAGTCATTATTCTAGATGGCTTTGTGACCCATGGAAACCAGAGGGTTTGATTACTGAAAGAAGGGGAGAGGCAGTTAAGGGCTAGTGGATATTTGGAGGAACAGTGGCAGATAAAGTTGGAGAGGTGGGAAGGGGCTGGGTGATGAGGCCCTACAGCTCACCACTCAGCTCACCAGTCTTTGGGTTCATCTCCCATTTGAGCATGTACCAAGGGAAGGCAGGGATGTCCCTTGAAAACCACCACTTGTGGCCATTGACTGGCCCTCAGAAGCTTTGTAATAGGCACTCCCAGAATACAGTGCAATTGTTCCCCTTGGTGGTGGACTTGGGACTGGTTCCAGTCTCAGCCTCATTAGCTCATTAGGTTAGAATGGGGATAGGTGGCTTCTGATTCATGTTTCCAGAAAGTCCAGAAAGAGGAGGTGGGGTAGGAGGACCCCAGGACAGACTACACAGCCACTAAATGGCCTTTGGCTGGCATCTCTGAATCTCTAGAGAGAGCCTGGATGCCACATGCTGGAAAGTGACTTCACTGTTTCCAAAGATCTTTCTCATATACTATTTGTCTTGGAACACATAATACCATGGTGATAGGGGTTGCTCTGCTCCCTATTTTTCCAAGGAGGACTAGAAAGTCAGAATCTTATGTGATATTCAGTAGGATGAGGGGAGGTCTTAGAATCTGCTTTTTTTTTTTTTCATAAGCGTGCCAGGGCTTTCTTGCATGTGTGATCAGTCATGTCTGACTCTTTGTGACCCCATGGACTGTAGCCCACCAGGCTCTTCTGTCCATGGGATTTTCCAGGCAAGAATACTGGAGTGGATTGCCATTTCCTGCTTCAGGGGATCTTCCTGACCTGGGGATCAAACCTGTGTCTGATAAAACCTGCCAATCTGCATTGGCAGGCAGATTCTTTACCACTGTGCCACCCACAAAGGTGATTCTTAGGTTGAAATAACTCTGAGAAACTGGTCACATCTTGGGAGGGTGCAGATGAATCAGGAGACCATGAGCTCCATGACGACTTTCAGGTATGTCTTTTGTCATTACCACTGCATCTCCACCTGTCACATTGCAGGTACTCAATAAAAACTTGATGAAAGGATGAATGAAGACAAATTTAGGTATCCAGACTCTTGGATTGGAGAAAGCAATGGCACCCTACTCCAGTACTCTTGCCTGGAAAATCCCATGGGCAGAGGAGCCTGGTAGGCTGCAGTCCATGGGGTCACGAAGAGTCGGGCACGACTGAGTGACTTCACTTTCACTTTTCACTTTCATGCATTGGAGAAGGAAATGGCAACCCACTCCAGTGTTCTTGCCTGGAGAATCCCAGGGACGGGGGA
>NW_011494899.1:7286477-7293439 GCF_000754665.1 Bison bison bison | reverse complement strand
GCAACTTAGCAGCAGCAGCAGCAGCCTCTTGGATACTACTGTTGGGACCAGCCCAACAATGAACCAACCTGAGGGAGTGGTGCAACAATTGGTGTAAGGGCCTTAGACTTAAGAAAAGACGAGGTTATGCTCTTGTCATTTCAGATGATGGACAACAATATTGTATACCAGGAAGACATGTTAAAGAAAGGAAAGAAGAGGACATGGTTCAACATCGATCCTCCTGGACAGCCACCAGTGATGGGGATAACAAGACTGACAATCAGCAACTGCCCCAAACCGGCTCCAAGGACCAGCAAGGCCAAACTGCCCACTTGGGGTCAATTGGAGAAATTTGACCACTGAAGGGAAAAATTGGTCAAAGAACACGGACAGCCTTTAACCTCAGCTACCTTGTTCTTGGCTATGTTACCTGTGGTAACTACCACGGTTGGTGCCAATCATACTTATTGGGCATATGTGCCCAATCCTCCCCTCAGTTCAGTTCAGTTCAGTTGCTCAGTCGTGTCTGACTCTTCGCGACCCCATGAATCGCAGCACGCCAGGCCTCCCTGTCCATCACCAACACCCAGAGTTCACTCAGACTCACGTCCATCAAGTCAGTGATGCCATCCAGCCATCTCATCCTCTGTTGTCCCCTTTTCCTCTTGCCCCCAATCCGTCCCAGCATCAGGGTCTTTTCCAATGAGTCAACTCTTCGCATGAGGTGGCCAGAGTACTGGAGTTTCAGCTTCAGCATCATTCCTTCCAAAGAAATCCCAGGGCTGATCTCCTTTAGGATGGACTGGTTGGATCTCCTTGCAGTCCAAGGGACTCTCAAGAGTCTTCTCCAACACCACAGTTCAAAAGCATCAATTCTTCGGCGCTCAGCCTTCTTTACTGTCCAACTCTCACATCCATATATGACCACAGGAAAAACCATAGCCTTGACTAGATGGACCTTTGTTGGCAAAGTAATGTCTCTGCTTTTCAATATGCTATCTAGGTTGGTCATAACTTTTCTATTAAGATCAATTATGTGGGAGGATTCTTCTGTTCCAGTCTTCATAAATGGCTCTTCTTGGTTACCTGGACCTTTTGACCCGAGCCTTCCTTTAAAACCAGAAGAAGAGGGCCGACATCTTTCAAATGTTAGTGTTAATTATACTGTGGGAAGAGATCTTACCCCTATATGTATGGGAGTGGAAACTCCTTGTCTTAAAAGAGGATTACAAAGTTGGCTATCTATAGTTAAAGAACCTTAACTTAAATGATCAAAATTCATTTTTTTCTTATTAGAAGCATTTTCCTTATATATCACAGAAGAAAATACTTCTATGTTTCCGCCCCATCTACCTAACTGTATTATTTCTATAAAATCAGGAATAGAACGTTGGATACAATGGAAATTATGTTAAGCTAATATTGGACATATTATGGCCAATACTTCTGATGGAGAAATTATTGATTGGAGTCCCAAAGGAGATCCTCTGGATAAAAATAATAACTTGGATTTGCCTATATTGTTAAACAATACTTTAGACTCCATGAATAACATTGTTAATAGTTCTATATATTGGCATGGAGGGAGTTTCTCCCCTCCCTTACCTCAATTACCTTATTTGCCTTTACATTCAGAATTACTGAAAATATCAGCTGCCTTCCAACTCATAACAGCATGGAAGGGGCAATTTAATTCAACAGTATCCGGTCATTCCTTACATTTTGATAAAAATTCAACCCATTGGATTAAAGCATGTGTTCGTTTACCTTTCATATTTTTGATAGGACCTACTTTTATAATGCCTCTTCTGGGTTATTCACTTGTCAAAATTGTTCCTTTTACACTTGTATCAATTCTTCTCTCCAATTTCAGAATGACTATTCTCTATATATTCTAAAAACCGTATCTGGAGTATAGCTTCCTGTAAAAATGAACAGACCATGGCAGGATAGGCCCACAGTCTATACTGTAGAAGAAATCCTTAAGAAAGTGTTAAAACACACTGAATGGTTTATTGGACTGTTAATTGCTGCCATTTTAGGAATTACTGTTATAGCTACTACGGCAGCTGTAGCAGGAGTGACGTTACATCAGAGTGTACAGACTGTGCACTTTGTGCAAGAATGGCACAAAGATTCTGAGGCTCTTTGGTCTACCCAAAGACAAATAGATGGAAAATTAGCTGCACAAATGGCTGATTTACAACAGGTTGTTATACCGCTAGGTGGTCAAGTAAATAGTCTGCAAAAACAGATTCGTCTTAAGTGTGATTGGAGCGTTACTTCTTTTTGTGTCACTCCTCCCAAATATAGTGAATCTTCATTTCACTGGGACAAAGTTAAGCAATACCTCTTAAATTAAGGTAATCTATCTCTGGATATTAATAACTTACAACAAGAGATTATGGAAACTTTCTCTCAGAAACTACACCTTTTGCATGGATCTAAACTACTGGATGGAGAAGGCAGTGGCAACCCACTCCTGTACTCTTGCCTGGAAAATCCCATGGACGGAGGACCCTGGTAGGCTGCAGTCCATGGGGTCGCTAAGAGTCGGAGGTGACTGAGCAACTTCACTTTCACTTTTCACTTGCATGCATTGGAGAAGGAGATGGCAACCCACTCCAGTGTTCTTGCCTGGAGAATCCCAGGGACGGGGGAGCCTGGTGGGCTTCCGTCTATGGGGTCGCACAGAGTCGGACACGACTGAAGCGACTTAGCAGCAGTAGCAGCAGCAAATTACTGGAAGCAGCAGCAGATGTAATTTCTCAATTAAATCCCATTCCTCACTTGAAAACTATCGGAGGATCAATGGCTGGTTTTATGTTAATTTTTATATGTCTTTTTTTTCTGTTTCTACATAGTCTGACATCGACCAAGAAAGTCGACGGACAACAACAGCAATTAGCGACTATTGCTTTGGCTTCTATGATCAACAATAATCACCAAAAATAAGCTTCAAAAAATAAAAAAAGGGGATATGTAGGGAACATGCTATGCACAGGCCTGTACTATAATTAACAGGGCTTCTTTGAAAAATAAGAATGACTTTCTCATCACCCCCAGGTGAAGGGCTGGGAGCAGTAAAAAGTACATCGCAGAAAAACATCTTGAAAACAAGAGGTTGAAGTACTGATATGACTGATGGAAAACCATTAGTGACTGTTCTCGTAACCAGAGCCTTGAGGGGATTGCTGAGAAAGGTTGTCACTAGCTGAAGAGCTAAACAGAGTCATGAAAGGCCTGAAGGTTTGACATTGAGGACTGTGCATTGTATATCTTTATCCCCAATCTGAGATTGTAAAAAACAGATATCTCTAGAGCATGTACAAGGAAGTAGATGTTAGCAATAAAAAGCAGGCAAGGATTAGGATCTGAGCCTTTGCCTGTAAGCGGCATCAGCTCCCTGATCCCCACCTTATTTCTGAGTCTTATTTTTCCTTATTCTTTTGTGGCACCGTTCCCTCAGGTTGGCTCATTGTTGGGCTGGCCCCAACATACTACTTCCCCTAGTGCCCTGGAATAAACCTAGAATGAGCTCATATTTTTCTATGCTTAGTGCTGACAAGGTAGGAAATAACTACTATTAAAATCTCCATTTAGGACTTCCCTGTGGTCCAGTGGATAGGAAGCCTCCTGCCAATGAAGAGGACATAGGTTCAATCCCCGGTCTGGGAAGATCCCACATGGCGTAGGGCAACTATGCCTGTGTGCCATAGCTACTGAGCCCATGCTCTCTAGAGCTTGTGCTCTGCAACAAGAGAGTAACTCCTGCTCGCCGCAACTAGAGAAAGCCCATGCACAGCAATGAAGACTCAGTGCAGCCAAACAAAAACAAAAAAACCAAACAAAACCCCTCAAACCCTCTATTTAGAAGCGGTAACTAAAGTTAAATGACTTGCCTAAGATTATAAAGATAGGAAGGAAGCACTAGAACTAGCATTCAAATTCAGGCTCTTAAATATCATGCTCTTTTGTTTCTCTCATAGAGAATAACTACTCCATGTCAGGAAATTTCCCATAGCGCAAATCATTCCCCATGAAGCAGAAAGTCTATTCCATAGATATTTAACATAACAGTTAACCTGATACACAGATATGAGTCCTGTCATTTGACACCAATGTTATAGAAAAGTTCCACTCCACTTCATAGCCTATTTGCTTGTATTGAAGTGCCAAACTAGATTGCCGGAGAGCAATGTGTATTGACCTTGAATGTTGACTTTACTAGTGAGCACACATCTGTTTTTGTTAATGGGGATGAGGGCAATCAGAGTGAGCTGTCAGAAGCAGACATTCCTGACGTGGAATTCTCTTCCAGTCTGTGAAGTGTTATCTATCATCCCTTGGGCTGGAGAGCAGGTTGTCAGTTTAGACAGCGGCCTGTTGAACCCAGAAGCTTCTGGACTCTTCTGTTCTTTCAAAAGAGGCCTTGTTTCTTCAGGGCCTTCAGCTGAAGTTGAATCTTAAAGGAGATGTGAGATTTTTGTGGAGTGACTACTTCAAAAGGACCCCAAGCAGGCTTGGAACAGTAACAACAGCTCTGCGGGAGTTCTATCTAAACACTCCTTTCTTTTCCAGCAACAGATTCCAAGTACAGGAGCTGACCTCTTTTCTGATCTGCCTTCTCAGGGTCACGTCCCCCCACAGCTCTCCTTTGCCCACTTTTGTATCCACTGTCCCAGCTCTAGCTTGTGTGGGGGAGGGGAGGTTGTCCACGTTGAGAACGATTTCCTTCCTTGACTGACATTCCTTTACAGACCATGTGACACACACATTGCTCAGCGTTGCCTTGTAACGTGTTGGGCATTAGCAGCCTTCATGTGTTTCCTTGCAAGTTCCCCATTTGTCTTCTATGCAGGGCGGTCAGCCCTTATACTGACTGACCTCTATAAGACAGGCACATAAGTCAGTCAGCAGGTTTTGTGGGGACTTGGCTTTGTCACTCAGCTACCTTACCTGAAGTGTTAGTCACAAGTCCAGCTCTTTGTGATCCCATGGACTGTAGCTTGCCAGGCTCCTCTGTCCATGGAATTCTCTAGGCAAGAATACTTGAGTGGGTAGCCATTCCCTTCTTCATGGGATCTTCTCAACCCAGGTCTCCTGCATTGCAGGCAGATACTTTACCGTCTGAGTTACCAGGGAAGCCCTTACCTGAAAGAAGAGTTGATGACAGGACTGCATGCTCCTCAGAGGCAAGCGATTGTGACTGGGTTTGGGATCCACTCCACCACTCCAAGCGATGAGAACAGTTGTTGATTCATCAACTGACTAAAACTGTATCCCCTGACATTTTGGTAAAGTGAAGCTTTTTCAAAGAGCAGTGTATGAAAAAACAATGGAGCTTTGGGGTGTGAATCCAGAGAGTCTTGACAGTAAGTCTGCTAATGAGGCGGTATTCATAGTCTGATTTCATATTTCTTTTCTAACTCAATAAAAATGTGATTTTTTTCTCGGTTACAAAAGAAATATGATGACTTACGGTTCAATAATTCCATATGCAATTTCTTAGACTTTTGACATTTATATCCTGCTGTGAATAGTTACACTGCTTATCATCTGAGATATCTGCTCATTTCACTGGGAGAAGCTTTTTATTATTATTATTTTTTAAAGCCAGAATTTTTATCCCCTGACTAATCGTTGAAATCCTTAAGAGGAACTGGATGTTGCAACAGCCACTTGCTTGGGTTTAGGTGTTGCTCTTTCATGGAATCCGTGCCTGAATCTGAGGTATAAAATTTTTAGGTGCCTCATTCGACCAGCCTCTGTAGTATTTTGTCTTTTAGCTTTAGCACTCCAATTATACTTTCTCTTTCGCTTGGTCGGGTAACCACACTTGCCATGGGTCTACTTCTGAAGGTGGTAGGCCTTGGAGCCACAGCAGCCGAGACCAAAGAGTGGGAGAAGCATTTTGAAATACACGTTATCTCTGGTCATCCCAGCCATGTCCCGTCACCTCTCTATCCCCCACACACCACCTATAAGTTTCCCAAATTATAACTTGGTCAAATCAAAGGAACTAGAGGTTCGCATCTTAGGCAAACAACAGGTGGTTAAAGATATGAACCGGAGGGGACCTGCACCCACTCTGATGCCCTTGAGGTAGCTGGACTTGAATAAGATACGTCTAAGTGTGAGAATTGGACATGACCTTCAAGGTCGTGGGAACCCAGATGGACTTAGCTCTTCCTGGAGCTTCCCCTGTCTAAGCTTGCAGGGCAATGAGCCATCAACACCGAATCTCATATCTTTACACTGCAGAGGTCCAGATTCTCCACCACCCTGGAAGCTAGGAAAGATACCTGGTATTGAGCTTCCTGACAATTTTGTCCTTTGGGGCACTCAGACTGGATTTAATTTAATGTAGAAAAATAAGGAAATACTATCATATGCACTCTGAGTGTGGTGTAGGAATTTTTAACTATGAATAATACATGAAAGAAAAAGTCAACCTCAATTTCAAACAAATTAAAATTTAAATGAAATTTTTTTCTGCCCTGTTAAATTAGTGCTGTGCTTAGTTGCTTAGCCATGTCCGTCATGTCCGACTCTTTGTGACTCATGGACTGTAGCCCACCAGCCTCCTCTGTCCATGGGATTCTGTAGGTAAGAATACTGGAGTGGGTTGCCATGCTCTCCTCCAGGGGATCTTCCCATCCCAGGGATCAAACCCAGGTCTCCCACATTGCAGACGGATCTTTTACCATCTGAGCCACCAGGGAAGCCCTGGTGGATGTTAGATTAGTAAAGAGATTTTTAAAAGCTCGCACTTGATAGTAAGTGAAGGTACAGTGAAATGGGTACACTTGTCTACTTTCATTAGACATATAAATTGATACAATCCTTGGTCTCATAATTTGGTAATTATTAAGAAGCTTAGGGACTTCGCTGGTAGTCCAGTTGTTAGGACTCTGTTCTTTCACTGCAGAGGGCACAGGTTTGATCCCTGGTTGAGGAACTAAGATCCTGCATGCTAC
>NW_011494899.1:7285949-7286377 GCF_000754665.1 Bison bison bison | reverse complement strand
ACCTAAAAAAAAAAAAAAAAGTACTTATTAAGAGTCTTAAGTTTTGACCCAGTAATTCTTTTTCCACCAATTGATTATAATTAAATAATCAGAAATGTGGATAAGTATTTATGCACAGAGATATTCATGGTAGTGTTTTAGCTGTAATAAATGTAATGTAATGAATTAGGTAACAATGTGGCTCTAAGAGCAAGAAAATGGTTAAATAAATGATGACACATCAAGATTTAATATTGAAGTAGTCATTTTCAATTAAATTCAATTCATTTTAGTTGCTCAGTCATGTCCGACTCTTTGCGACCCCATGAACTGCAGCATGCCAGTCCTCCCTGTCCATCACCAACTCCCAGAGTCCACCCAAATCCATGTCCATTGAGTTGGTGATGCCATCCAACCATCTCATCCTCTGTCATCCCCTTCTCCTCCTG
>NW_011494899.1:7274496-7285849 GCF_000754665.1 Bison bison bison | reverse complement strand
AGTCCTTGCAATGAACACCCAGGACAGATCTCCTTTAGGATGGACTGGTTGGATCTCCTTGCAGTCCAAGGGCCTCTCAAGAGTCTTCTCCAACACCACAGTTCAAAAGCATCAATTCTTCTGCACTCAGCTTTCTTTATAGTCCAACTCTCACATCCATACATGACCATTGGGAAAACCATAGCCTTGACTAGACGGACCTTTGCTTTTCAATATGCTATCTAGGTTGGTCATAATTTTCCAAGGAGTAAGCATCTTTTAATTTCATGGCTGCAGTCACCATCTGCAGTGATTTTGGAGCCCCCCAAAAATAAAGTCAGCCACTGTTTCCACTGTTTCCCCATCTATTTGCCATGAAGTGATGGGACCAGATGCCATGATCTTATTTTTCTTTTTTTTTCTAATTTTATTTTATTTTTAAACTTTACATAATTGTATTAGTTTTGCCAAATATCAAAATGAATCCACCACAGGTATACAGGTGTTCCCCATCCTGAACCCTCCTCCCTCCTCCCTCCCCATACCATCCCTCTGGGGCGTCCCAGTGCACTAGCCCCAAGCATCCAGTATCGTGCATCGAACCTGGACTGGCAACTCGTTTCTTACATGATATTTTACATGTTTCAATGCCATTCTCCCAAATCTTCCCACCCTCTCCCTATTTTTCTGAATGTTGAGTTTTAAGCCAACTTTTTCACTCTCCTCTTTTACGTTCATCAAGAGTCTCTTTGTAATCTTAAAATTTTCAAGACAAGCAAACACATAAGCACATATCCTGGAAGGAGATACATCAGAATGTTAACAGTGGGACTGCAGGTAATTTTCTCTTCTTTCTGCTGTATATTTTCCAGATTATCTATAATTAGCTTGTATTACCATGGTAGAATACATTATTCTTTCCAACCACTATCCACCCACCCCCTGTCCATTGTCAGGTGATTTACTGGGCCTCCTATGGGGAGATTTTATGTCTTCATCTCACTGGATTTGGTTCAGTCATGTGACATGCTTTGCCCAGTGAAATGTGGGTAAACACAGCATTTAGCATGTTGGAGCAGAAGGTTTATGACTCATCTTGAGTTCTGGCCAATGCTCTTGCTCTTTCACAGACATGACCTATGCAGAAGCTGTTCTTTCAGCCTGGGTCCTGAAATCAGAAGACAGAGCAGAGCCCAGGGTGTAAGATAACAGAAATATATATTTGATCCCAGTTCCTAGCCCATAGCTCCTAAAACCCTTGGAATTCTCTTAGTGATAAATGCACTGGTGGGAGTATCTTTTGCTCTAATATTTGGTCTCTGACCCAGGTTCCTGACACAGAGCTTCTAAATCCCTTGGAATTTCCTGGGTGATAACAATGTCTTTTGTTCTAATGTGGTGACTCCTGGTGGGTAGGAGGCTGATCACCAGAAAAATCAAGAAATGATTAGAAGCTTGGAATTTTCAATGCTCACCCCTATCCTCCAGAGAAGGAAGTGGCCTGGAAATGGAGTTAATGATTGGTTATGCCTATGTGATGAAACCTCCACAAAAATCCTAAAAGTACAGGGTTTGGAGAGCTTCTGGGTTGGTAAGCACATGGAGGTGCTGGGAGAGAGGCGCCTAAAGAAGGTACTGAAGCTCCTCACCCCTTCCCTATACCTTTGCCCTATTTATCTCTTCTACCAGGATGTTCACCTGTATCCTTTATCATATCCTTTTATAATAAACAGATAAATAGTAAGGGAACTCCTTTCCTAAGTTCTGTAAGTTGCTCTAACAAATTAATCAAGCACATGGAGGGAGTGGTAGAAACACTTGCTCTATGGATGATTGGTCAGCAGCACAGATGGGCACTTCTAACTAGCATCTGAAAGGGTGAGGAAGAGGGGTTGTCTTGTGGGACTGAGCCCTTAAATTATAGGATCTGACACTATTTCCACAGAGACAGTGTCAGAACTGAGTTGAATTGTGGGACATCCAGCTGGTGTCATGGACTTGTTTGGTGCGGGAACACCCTCATCCCCACATCTGGTGTCAAAAGTGTTGTGAGAGTAAATAGGAGACACACAGGAGGAGGACTGAGTCTTTCTTACCCACAGGGCCTGGTGAAAGTCACAGCCTAGCTCAGCCTCCAGATAGCATGAGGAAGAAATAAATCTCAGGGACTTGTAATAAGTCCCTGAGATTTACTTACTAAGAAAATTCTTTTTTTTTTACTTTCAAAGACAGTATAAATAAAGTACAAATAAAGTACAAATAAAGATAAGGCCACCTGTGACTCTTAAGTCACCAAATTCTAAGTCTTTCCCATAAAAGATACTGCTTTCTTCTTATTCCCATACCATCTTTCTTCCTCCTTTGCTTTCAATGGCAAGGTGTACCATGGTTGTCATGTCCTTGGACCTGAGAAGAAGTAAAAAAGGAGCTCATCTCTCCCTCAGTAAGAAACATGTTAGGACTTCCCTGGTGGCTCTGCTGCTGCTGCTGCTAAGTCACTTCAGTTGTGTCAAGCTTTGTGCAACCCCATAGATGGCAGCCCACCAGCCTCCCCCATCCCTGGGATTTTCCATGTAAGAACACTGGAGTGGTTTGCCATTTCTTTCTCCAATGTATGAAAGTGAAAAGTGAAAGTGAAGTCGCTCAGTTGTGTCTGACTCTTCCCGACCCCATGGACTGTAGCCTACCAGGCTCCTCTGCCCATGGGATTTTCCAGGCAAGAGTACTGGAGTGGGGTGCCATTTCCTCCTCCCCCTGGTGGCTCAGGAGTAAAGAATCTGCCTGCTAAGGCAGGAGATGCAGGTTCAATTCCTGATCTGGGAAGATCCCACACACCAAGGAGCAGCTAAACCCATGTGCCACAACTATTGAGCTTGTGCTGTAGAGCCTGAGAGCTGCAAATACTGAAGCCAACGTGCCCTAGAGGCCATGCTCTGCAAGAGAAGCCCCACACTGAGAAGCCCGAGCACCACAATTACAGAGTAGTCCCAGCTCACTGCAACTCGAGAAAAGCCTGTGCAGCAACAAAGACCCAAAACAGCCAAACATAAATAAATAAAATTATTTTTTTAAAAAGAAGAAGTACTTCAGCCTTGGTAGAGAGAGAGTATGGCATGATTTAGAAATCACCAACCAGCACTGAATTCTCCTCATTCCAAATTAAAATAGAATTATTTCACCCAAAACCCAGCCAGTGATGTTCATAAACCACACATATAGGGGTTGATCATTTGTACACAGTATACTCAGTTATTCAAAGAAAATGTGGCTTTCTCAGTTTCCTACAAATGATTCAACCTTCCTTATGAGCCCAGTCTGCTGAGTCACAAGGACTTTATGTTTAAGTATCTCTACATCCCCTCCCTGTCTTCTCCCAGATTACCTGGAAGTAACAAGGGTTTGCTTGTTGTCACTGGGGAGGTAGGCACGTGGAGATTCTGATCCCAAGCGGCTCCTTGGCTCTTCATTGCCTTTGGAGAGTGATTTCCCCTTGTACCTTTACTCCTCGCTCTACTAGCAACCTTCTGCAGACACCTGGGGCTAGAATACCCCAGGCCTGCTGTTTCTCAGTTCATCAGGGCCTGGGGTCTTCTTAATTAGTCTCTTCTCAGCTTTTTGAGGTTGTATATTTCTTTGAAGAACAGCTGGGATTTCCATTTGATTCCAGCTCAGGTGGTCTGCCTTTTAGTTCTGCTTTGGTCACCCTCTGCTGAGCTAGCCAGCAGCACCACTGACTACTTTCTGTGTCTTTCACTGGCCCTGGAGGGGGGCAGGCACACTTCTGGATGATCTCCGTGCCAGATGGGAGCTGGGGACAGCTGGGCTTAGCCATGTGGCAGCCCAGATTGGTAGAGGGGGAACTCTGCTTCATTCCAGCTGCTGTCCTTGTGCAGAAGAGAAGGATGTGAGCTAGACTTCCTGCTCTTGGCCTTGGGTGCAGGTCATGGAAGAAAGTGGGCCATTGACCAAGGATCAGAAGTGAGGGCTCATTGGACTCCTCAAACTGAAGCAGGATTCTCTTCTGTTTCTCCAAGAACCATGCTCAGGCCATGTCTGGGAACATATTTCCCATCTGTTTTTCATTCCTCCAGCACAGAATGTGGGAGGCCAGCATCACACAACATTCCCTTCTCACTCCCCAGATGCCTCTGAACTCCCTTGAATTTTTTGTTCCCATCCATGCTGAATTACTTGAATGGCTCCCAGCACACACCATACTATTTCATACTTCTGAGCCTTTACCCATGCTGCTTTCTCTTCACAGATTGCCCCTTCTAACACCCACTTCTACTCAGACCCCAGGACACTGCACAGGACTCTTCCCCCAAGCTGCTCGCTTGCCTCATGGCAATTTGCATGATGAGCTTCTTCAGAGAGA
The DNA here is from genome assembly GCF_000754665.1 of Bison bison bison. Lineage (NCBI taxonomy): Eukaryota > Metazoa > Chordata > Mammalia > Artiodactyla > Bovidae > Bison > Bison bison. Next base: position 7,281,492 of record NW_011494899.1, on the reverse strand, counting down.
TCTGCTGTGTGTGTTTTCATCACAAGACTCTGGGGTGCTGAAGGGAAGATTTCTTTTTAATAATTGAGGCTTCTTTTTAAATATTTATTTTATTTATTTTGACTGTACCTGGTATTAGTTGTGGCAGGCTAGATCCAGTTGCTTGACCAGGGATCAAACTCAAACTCAAACTCCCTGCATTGGGAGTGTAGAGTCTTAGCCACTCAACCACCAGGGAAGGCCCTCATCTGAAACATTTTTATTTTCCCAAGGCACAGAAAAAATGCTCAGTAGATGTTGGTTTAAAAATTTAAACCTCTGGTTTAAAAAATTAAACCTCTCTCTCTACAGAGAGACATGGTATCTCTCTGTATTTCTTACAACTGCATGTGAATCTACAATTATTGCAAAATAAAAAGATTTAGTTAAAAAAATATTCAACTTTAATGTAGAGCATCAGTTATTCTCAAAAGCTCCCTAGTTACCCCCTGGGAGAAAATCAGAGTCTGAAGGAAGTCCAAGGGCTTTATGAGGTTGCTATTTCCAAGTGTGTGTGGGGGGGACTCTATGAACTGCTAGTAGTCGAGTGCCCTGTATCCCACTTGCCCTCAGAACTATCAAGTCCTGAAGGGCTTTGAGTTGAGGGACTAGCATCTACTAGAACACACAAATTATAATACCTATTATAAAAGGGATCTTTGCAGGCAGATTAATTAGGAAAAGTGGTTTCTTCCAGGCTTTGTAGGCAGATAGTGTCTGTGTGAGGAAGAAAAGTATGGGGTCTTCTCCTCCGGGTGCCTGCACCTACACAAACAGACGGAAAGAGGCATAAAGGCCAGTTTCAGCACCACCCTGCCCCTCAGCCTTGCACATGTGTTTAAGGCCTCACCTGCATACAGCCCTGGCCTGAGTATTCACCGTCTCACTTCAAAGGCCTGACAGCTCTGGTTCCATCCACTTGGGGTGTTTGCTTATGTTGAAACATTACTTGTGTGTGTAGCAAAAACTTATTGTTAATTTTTAAAAATGAGTCAAGGTAAGTAAAGAGTTACTGTGCAGTTCATTCATTATGAAAGTTAGTTCATTTTCCACAAAAATCTTCTGCTTGGAGTTTGTTCCTAGTGAAATTCATCTATGCGGGGATTCTTTTTTCCCTGCAGGGTGAAAATGAGGATACCCCTTTATATGTGGCCCTCCAGGACTTTGTTAATCAGGCAGGAGATGAGTTTTCAGTAAGATTAAAATCTGCTGCCTGAAGTGGGGGGTGCAATCATGGCCTGTCAAAACCCCTTCTTATATGTCTATACGTGTTTGTTGTTCAGTCATTGAGTCATGTCTGACTCTTTACGACCTCACGGACTGCAGAACGTCAGGCTTCCATGCCCTTAATTATCTCCTGGAGGTTGCTCAAACTCATGTCCATCGTGTTGGTGATGCCATCTAACCATCTCATCTTCTGCTGACCCCTTCTCCTCCTGCCCTCAATCTTTCCAAGCATCAGGGTTTTTTCTAATGAGTCAGCTCTTTGCATCAAGTGGCCAAAGTATTGGAACTTCAGCTTCAACATCAGTCCTTCCAATGAATATTCAGGATTCATTTCCTTTAGGATGGACTTGCTGTCCAAGGGGCTCTCAAGAGTCTTCTCTAGCACTGCAGTGTACTGGTGTCTATTTTGTCTTTGACTTCTTTTTCATGAGGCGGTGAGCTCCTTGTGTGTTCTTCACACCTGCGTGCTGTCACACCAAGGTGGCACAGACACTCACTTGACTGGCGACATGCAGCAGAAAGTAAAGCATGGTTTCCTGGGGAAGCCTCCACACAGAGAGTCTAGAGAATATGTCAGTACCTGGGCTTCCACAGTGGCTCAGGGGTAAAGAATGTGCCTGCAATGCAGGAGATGTGGGTTAAGTGAAAAAGTCCTTGTACAGCTTTTACCATAATGCCTGGTTAATAGCCATGAGTAGTGGTGTAGTAGCAGAGCTTCCTAGGTGGCGCTAGTGGTAAAGAATTCACCTGCCAGTGCAGGACACAGAGACTTGGGGTTCGATCCCTGGGTTGGGAAGATCCCCTGGAGGAGGGCATGGCAACCCACTCCACTATTCTTGCCTTTAGAAACCCATGGACAGGGGAGCCTGGCAAGATATAGTCCATGGGGTTGCAAAGAGTCAGACACAACTGAAGTGAGTGAATATGCACACACACACATGAGGATGTACCCTGGGCCTACACCATTTAACCGAGAGAATATGTGCTGACCAACCAAAGTTGAGTGCACCCTGGAGACCGTTCTGGGGAAGGGTCCCACTCTGTACTGATCCGGTGTAGCAGGTAATATGGGGGCATTCCTGGTTAAAGAAGCAGTCTGGTTGGAAGACAGAGCTTCTACAGCTCAGCCACTGCACAAGGCTGTTCTTCCCTCCAGTGGACACAGACCCTCTCAGCCAGCCTTTTGCCAAACTACTGAGAGGGTGGCTGGGGTTTGTCTCTCCTCTGGCACCAAGTAGGTGATTGGGCACTCTGTAAGTGTTGAATGGATAGAACTATTATTGTTAGGAGAAGAAGGGGATGACAGAGGATGAGATGGTTGGATGGCATCACCGACGCAATGGACATGAGTTTGAGTAGGCTCCGGGAGTTGGTGATGGACAGGGAAGCCTGGCGTGCTGCAGTCCATGGGGTTGCAGAGTCAGACACGACTGAGCGACTGATCTGAACTGATTATCGTTAAGAGGAAGCCCATACTGATTTCATTTAAATTTGCTCTCCTCGCACACGGTTAGCTATGGTAAGGCCCCTTAGGGGTAAATGAGCTGGGTAGGGTGGGGGGATTTACTGTGCCTGTCCACTTCACAGGGAAAGGAGTGGGCCAGTTAGCTATGATGGGTTATTTTTGTACCTAGATCCCTATAATGGAAAGCAAGTGAACTTCTTTTTCCTGCCGGGTAGAAGATGTAGCCTCTGGAGAGGCATGGGTGCAGAGGGACCAGGTGGTGTGCTTTCTGCTCTGCATCACAGCTTGGGCAGAGCAGTCCCTGCTGTGTCCAGGAGAACCTTGTGACCATTATGGACGAGGTCTGGTTAGGTATGGCAGTCATGTTGTCTCGACCAAAACATGAGGGCACATGGCAGCCATATGGAAACTGTTTGGTGCTCTTTTGGAGATAGGTGAAGGGGGAGAAACAACCCAAGATCCATCAGGAAGATGGGTTTCTATAAGCTCTGAAACCCCAGCAACCTAGAAGTTCCAGATCTGCTATTCTGGGCTCAACATGGAGCAGGATGAGGCTCTGAAGGGGGAAAGTGGGTGAGAAGAGTCTACATCACTGAATGGCAGGCTCCCACAGTTGCAGTGATCAGGAGGGCTCACATTTTCTGGGGTCAGGGAAGGCAGGGCTCAGTGTGAGGTATCCTGGCCACAGCCAGCTGGCAAACATGGGGTAGAAGGAGCTGCATTTTCTTCCATGAGCAGTAGGAGCCACTGCAGCTTTAGAAGGCAGAGGTTGTGCCTCTGAGCATGCGGCAAGCCTATTTTTTTCTCCCTCAAATTTAAGAGACTCCCAGGGTGGGATGATTCTGTGACGTCCCGGTAATGGCTGGGTCCATGAACTTGCCATGGCCTTCTCTGCTGAGGGACAATATGGCCCAACCTACGACTTCTATGGTTACTACTACTAACATCTGGTGCTACAGTGGTGCTCAGTCGTGTCTGACTCTCTGCAGCCCCATGAACTGTAGCCCGCCAGGTTCCTCTGTCCATGGAATTTTCCAGGGAAGCATACTGGAATGGGTTACCATTTCCTACTCCAGGGGATCTTCCCAACCCAGGGATCAAACCCAAGTCTCTTGTGTCTCCTGCACTTGCAGGTGGATTCTTTACCATTAGTGCCACCTGGGAAGCCCTACTATTACACCACTATTCATGGCTATTAACCAGGCGTTATGGAAAAAGCTATACAAGGACTTTTTCACTTAACTCTCAAAATAACTCTATGAGGTAAGTACCACTGCTTTAAGAATCTGAAGCTTAGTGAGGCCATGTCAATTGTTGAAGATAAAACAGCTTAGGGTGGTATAGCCTGGATCTGAGCTCAGCCCACAAGCTTCACTATTAATTACTCTGTTTTGCATGTGCCTCAAATGTCTCAACAGTCAGAAATCTTTGCAGCCAAGATATCTTCCTTCAGAAAGTGCCATGTGGCAGGAGTTGTATTACCCTCTTCACCTCTGTGGTCCCAATGCCTAGGCCGGTGCTTGGCCCATAGTCGATACTAGATATATATTTGGGGAATGAATACAGAGGTGTGGATGTAGCAGAAAACCAGCAGTCTGTCCTGAGCCTCTTTTGTGAAGTGAGGTAGGAATCGTATTCCTATATCAGGTCAGGGAAAGGAAGCCGAGGACTATCAGGCTATTCGTGCTTTTTTGTGTTTCAAATTCAAAACAAGCATTGTTTTATGATCAGAATGAATTATCCTGACATTCTATCACATCTTATCAGACTCTTCTTTATTCAAAACATTGTTGGTACTATTACTTAATAAACTGGAGCAAGCAATAAATTCCACTGGTCTACAGAGACTAAGGTTGGGTTCCCAGTACCGAAATGATTTTGATTATTGAGTTGGCATATACCCCTAAACATTCCTAAATCAGTGGTTGGCAGCGGCAAGATTCTGAGAGAAAAAGAAAAAAACAGTGCACACGTGTGCGCACACACACACACAGACACACATACCCATCCAGCAGCTTCAATGCATCTTGCACGTTAATGGATTCCTTATGGATTACATGGCTGTGATTGTGAAAGAGGACAAAGGACTAGAAGTAACCTTATTTCTCTAAACAACAAAAAAAATCTTTTCAATATTCCTTTGAAAAGTCATTTTTTTTTCTGAAAAGAATAGGAAAAAAAACCCTAATATAATGAACTCTTAAAAATGTGTGTCAGCAACACAATAGGAAACCAGAATAAATGGCAAGGCAACCACATGAAGCCGATCACAGAGTGAGTTCATTTGTGCTCTACCAGAGGATTGAGATGGAGAAAACAACCCGGCGGAGGGAGAATGCCACTTATAGTAAGACAGCCTGGCATGGGGGCAGGGGTGCAGTAGGGGAGGAACATTCTAGAATTCAAAGCAACAGACTATTCCTATCATATTCCTAAAATCTGTACAATGAAACCTGTTTATATTATCCTCAAATTAATTGTTCACTGTTCAGATTTCAGAGTCCTGGCCAGTGACCCACCAAAGATTTCCTTATTCATAACATTTTCTTTTCTCGGTCCCCTGAAAAAAATAACGAATGAGTTTCTCCGTTTGTAAAGCTGCTCTGAAATGTTTCCTTACGTCATGGGGGCTAGAAGGTCATCTTGGGACACTGGATGCAACGGGGGGCCCTTGGGCCGGGAACCAGGAGATTTTGTGACTGTGAGGCAACTTCTGATCCCATTAGCTGATGGTTGACTGACATTTTGGAACAAGATTTTGCAAGAGGCTGGGGAAAGAAGGAAAAGAAGGAGCATGGGAAGGAGGCACTTAAAGGATTGAAAAAGCAGGAATGAGCTGAGTGCTCCCAGATTCAAGGAGAATTTTATTATTGGACACAGACCTGTGGTGAGCTTTCAGCTGGGATCTCAGAGGCCCAGCTTGAGGGGCATCATACAGGTTTTCTTAGCATTTTGCTGACCTTACCAAGCAAACTGTGTCCATGAGAAAAGACAAGTTAACTTCTCATTTAAAAATTGAGCAGCAATGTATACAGACATAATGGGGCAGCCCTTCCTGGAGGGTTAAAAAGTGGTATTTTAGAAAAAATAAAAGGAATTACAGCTTCACATGCATGGAACTTGTTTATCAGAGATGTGACATAAGTTAAAAATAACTAGTATCATGAAAGATTAATCTAGATTCCTTGGTACTAGGTTTCTAATAATTAATTACTGGAAGTGAAGGACTTCAGGGGATATTCTTAAATTTTCATCAGTATTCCTACCAGAGGCAGAATATTGGTTGGGTTGAATAGAGTCTGACTGAATGTTTAATTTCTCACTGAAAACAGTAATTACATTTTGAAAGATCTCAGGAAGCTCCTCTATCCAAAATGTGTTGGAGGATTAAAAAAAATAAGAAAAGATTTTACAGTCAGTGCACTTTGAAGCCCACTTGCACTCCGTTCTGGTCATTCTTGGCTGTGGGACCTTGGTTAAATTATTTAACCTCTCTGAACTTCCACTCAATGGTATAAAGACTAAAAACACGTGCCTAGCAAGGTTTATGTGATGAGCAGGTGTGATCATATGTGTAAAAACTTAGTGTAGGGCCCGGCACATAGGAAGTTACCAATAAATATTAGTACTATTTATTTTCTATATCTTCATTTTCACTCTTGCCCCACCACTTCCTGCTCTCTGGTTCTTGAAATCTTTTCACCAATGACAGAGCCTTTTCTTGCATATTTAAAAATAGGGAATTCCCTGGTGGTCCAGTGGTTAAGACTCTTTGCCTTCACTGCCATGGCCTGGGTTTGATCCCTGGCCAGGGAACTAAGATCGCACAAGCTGCATGGCATAGCCAAAAATTTTTTAAACAACCTAGATGCCCATCAGCAGATGAATGGATAAGAAAGCTGTGGTACATATACACAATGGAGTATTACTCAGCCATTAAAAAGAATACATTTGAATCAGTTCTAATGAGATGGATGAAACTGGAACCTATTATACAGAGTGAAGTAAGCCAGAAAGAAAAACATCAATACAGTATACTAACGCATATATATGGAATTTAGAAAGATGGTAACAATAACCCTGTGTACGAGACAGCAAAAGAGACACTGATGTATAGATCAGTCTTATGGACTCTGTGGGAGAGGGAGAGGGTGGGGAGATTTGGGAGAATGGCATTGAAACATGTATAATATCATGTATGAAACGAGTTGCCAGTCCAGGTTCGATGCAGGATACTGGATGCTTGGGGCTGGTGCACTGGGACGACCTAGAGGGAGGGTATGGGG
>NW_011494899.1:7214049-7274396 GCF_000754665.1 Bison bison bison | reverse complement strand
AGGGTATACCTGTGGCGGATTCATTTTGATATTTGGCAAAACTAATACAATATTGTAAAGTTTAAAAATAAAATTAAAAAAAAATAAAATAATGTAATCAGTACAACATAACATAAATATATAGCATAACATCACTAAGTACTGTATCATATATTTCATCTTGTTTAATCCTCAAAACAATCCTATGACATAGGTACCATTATTGACCCCATTTTACAGGGAAAGAAACCAAATCTAAATAGGGTTAAACACTATTTCAAAGATCTATTGCTATATAATAAAGACCCCAAAACTTGGTGGCTTGAAGTAACAACCATTTTATTATATCTCATGATTCTGAGTTGACTGGGCTCAGCTGGGCAGTTCTTCTGCTCCATGTGATGTTGTATGCCCATGATGAAGCACATTTATCTGAAGATTTCATTTTCCTAGAACATCCAAGATAGCTTGCTCACATGGTTGGCAACTGGTGCTGAATGTCAGCCAGGAGAACAACCAGGACTGCCCATCAGAGCACATCCATGTTCTTCCATTGCCTTTCTTGGGATGGCTGCTGGACTCTGAGAAGGAGCAGTGCAAGAGGAAAAAAAAATGGAACCTTCCAGTTTGCTTAAGGCCTGGCCTCAGAAGTCTCATAATATTATTTCTGCTGTGATCCAAAGGTCAAAGCAGTTACAGGCCCAGCAAGGTTTAAGAGAAGAGGAAACACATTCACCTCTTAATGATGGGCTTCCCTTGTGGCTCAGTTGGTAAAGAATCTGCCTGCAATGTGGGAGACTTGGGTCTGATCCCTGGATTGGGAAGATCCCCTGGATAAGGGAAAGGCTACCCACTCTAGTAGTCTGGCCTGGAGAATTCCACGGACTGTATAGTCCATAGGGTCACAAAGAGTCGGACACGATGGAGCAACTTTCATTTCACTTCGGAGGAGCGGCAGGGAGGGAAGGAGTTGATCACAGCCATGGTTGGAGACTATTTGCCACAAATACTTTGCCCAAAGTCACAGAGCTCGTGGGTGTCAGAGTTAATATTCCATATGCTCAGCCACTGTCACACACATACACGTAACAATATACAATTAAATACCAAAGTCTGTGGAAAACATAGTAAGCACAATATCATTTCAGAAGAGAGATCATTACAAAGTCAAGACCTCTAAAAAACCCTAAACTGAAAAAAGTACCTATTTTGTGCCCCTTCTCCCCATGTGATATAGAATGAACGTTATTTCTTGAAATGTCACAAAGGTTACATGTGCTGAAATAAATTCTGTCTAGATTTTTACATTCCAAAATTCTGGACACATTAATTGAATCTGAGGTTTCTGTGTGTGTGTGTGTGTGTGTGTGTGTGTGTGTGTGTGTGTATGTCCATGCATGTTGAGGCAGGGGCGGGGGGTTAGAATCCTGACTTATAAACACTCTGAACACTACTCAGTCTGCTAAATAGACTCCCCATCTTCAGAGGTATCCCAATGCAGTAGCATTGAGAACCAGACTGCAAAGAAGGAAGATCTACATGAAACCCATGTGTGTGTTTGTGTGTGTGTGTGTGTGTGTGTGTGTATGTCCATGCATGTTGAGGCAGGGGCGGGGGGTTAGAATCCTGACTTATAAACACTCTGAACACTACTCAGTCTGCTAAATAGACTCCCCATCTTCAGAGGTATCCCAATGCAGTAGCATTGAGAACCAGACTGCAAAGAAGGAAGATCTACATGAAACCCATGTGTGTGTTTGTGTGTGTGTGTGTGTGTGTGTGTGTATGTCCATGCATGTTGAGGCAGGGGCGGGGGGTTAGAATCCTGACTTATAAACACTCTGAACACTACTCAGCCTGCTAAATAGACTCCCCATCTTCAGAGGTATCTCAATGCAGTAGCATTGAGAACCAGACTGCAAAGAAGGAAGATCTACATGAAACCCAGGTGCAGCTGTGTAAACTCTGTTTTGCCTTGGCCTTGCTGAAGGTAGATGCCTAGGGAGCCCTGTTGGGGGCTGGGTAGCAAAGATCCTGCTTGAGATCTTCCCAGTGACTGATCTGGGAACATCCTGGTTTGCACCACTCTTACTAGTTTCATTTGGAAAGGGATTGACAAGCATAAAGCACACCCAGTCATCATAACCCTCCTTACAAAATTTTCCAGAGAGTTTATCAACCTAAATCTGTCTTATATTACCTATCTACCAGGGCTTCCTGGTAAAGACAAGGACTTGGGGACTTTTTGAGTCATTCTGAGCAAGCGTCATCTTTAGATTATTCTCTTGCTAAGGTGGCTTCTATCATTTTCATTTGCAAAACCTTTTCTCTTTCTTCATATTTGAAAGAAACCCAGTATGACTGTTGTAATTTTTTCATGCAAATTGCAAATATTTAGAATCCCTGTCAAAGGAATGAAATAAAAGCAGATGTTTTTCCCTTATGCTGGCCCCAAGTAATACCACATTAGAAAACAGAGAGTATTTTCAAGTCTCCTTAAAAAGTATTTCAAGAAAATAAACATTTGTTGGATGCAAACAAGAACAGAATATGGTATTTTTTAATATGAATGTAGACTTTAGAGCTAAGGAGCCTAAGGCCCAGAGAGACTTGAGTGACTTGTGTAAGGTCACAGAGTGAGTTTACAGCCAATTCAGGATGTGAACTCAGTTCTCTCCAATTCAGCCTGATGTTCTTTCTATGCTCCATGTGGTAGATGGATTGCAAAGATGGCCCTGATATTTCATGCCTTCCTGTGGTGACACCTTTGCAATATGACTTAGCAGGTCCTCTCATCACCTCTGGGATCTGGGTCAGTATCACATGTAGTAGAATGGTGGGATGTGATAGAAGTGATGGTGTACCACTTTGGAGCCTTAATCTCAAGAGTTCTTAAGTGTTTCCACTTGTTCTATTGGAATCTTACTAACACCATAAGGACAAGCCTACACCATCCTGATAGAGAATGAAAAGTCACAGGGAGAAGATCCAAGTTACTCCAGCTAAAGTCAGACTAGCCAAAAACCAGTCAACTAGGACATATGACAGAACCTAACTTGAGCATCAGAGCCCACAGCTGATCATGAATGAGCATCACTGAGACCAGAAAAACTACCCAGCTGACTCATGAGCAATAAAATATACTTATTTTTTAAGCAGATTCCAGCAAATCTTTTTTTTTAAAGGGCTAGATAGTGAATATTATAGGCTTGTGAGGCCTATGCTCTATAGTAACTTTCTTTTGTTTGCTGTTGTTGTTGTTTGACTGACTCGTGTCTGACTCTTTTGTGATCCCTTGGACTGTAGCCCACCAGGCTCCTCTGTCCATGGGATTTCCCAGGCAAGAATACTGCAGTGGGTAGCTATTTCCTTCTCCAGGAGACCTTCCCAACCCAGGGATGAAACCCATGTCTCCTGCAATGGCAGGAGGATTCTTTACCACTGAGTCACCAGAAAAGTGGTAGTTTATTGTAGTGTGAAAAACAGACAAACATATAAGGCAGATAACATGTAAATTAACAGGCACAGCTATATCCAAATAAAGCTACATTTACAAAGACAAGTGTCTGGCTCACAGACTGTAGCGTGCAGACCCTTCATTATAAGTCATCGACTTTGGGACGATTTGTTATACAGCAAGAGTCAGCCAATACACTGATTTTGACTTCATATCCCAAACAAAGAAAAGTACCAATGTAACTGCCAAAGAACTTAGTTACAAAGATAAAAGGGAGGAGTAGAAGGGAAACATCTCCATTTTTTTGAAGTTCAAAATTTACCTGTAAAGTCTGTCAGCAACCTTTCTCATTTCAGTTTAGGTATTGCTGTCAGAGAGCTGTTATTCCAGCCCTAACAAATAGGGTTTCTTGGGGATAGCCAAACTACTGGGGGACAAAATGGAACCTATTATGGTTGAAAACTCAGTTTTTAAGCTTGATTCTGGATTCCAACCCCAACTGAAACAGAGATGTGGAGAGACCTTTTTTTCTTAAAAGTATTTTACTTATTTATTTATTTTTTCTGGCTGCACTGGGTCTTCGATTTTGCACACGAGCTTTCCCTAGCTGTGGCAAGCGGAGGCTACTCTTCATGGCAGTGTGTGGGATTCTCATTTTAGTGACTTCTCTTATTGTGAAGCGCGGGCTCTAGGCACAGGGCTCAGTAGTGGCACAGGGGCTTAGTTGCTATGCAGCACGTGGAATCTTCCTGAACGAGGAATCAAACTCATGCAGCCCTGAAGGCAGATTCTTAACCGCTGGACCACCAAGGAAGTTCCTGGAGAGCTTTTAAAGCTATATTTGGACTCCTCTGCCTAGTTCTCGTCATTCTCATGGTTTCTATAGCATTGGTTCTTCTGACCACATCCTCCTTGAAACCATCTCTTCCCTTGGCTCCCATCATGCTTTGAGCTCATTTCTTTCATCTCTGGCCTATCAGCAGAAACTCCCTACTCAGAGTTGTTTTTCCTTTTTACATTTTGGCCCTGAGCCACTTTTTCTTTCTGTTCTATACCAGTGGGTCTGAGGTAGAAATATGTATCAGAATTCCTCATAGAACCTATTTAAAGCTTGGAAGCATAATAGTCATGATTTGAAAAAGCTCCTCATGTGACTTTGGTGGACACTCTGGTAGCATTTAGTATTTTCCAAAGATAACCCCCACTATTTCTCATTTCACATGCCCTTCCACAATGTGACTGTGTCATTTTACCCACCAAGAAGCAGAATCTATTTCTCAGCCTCTTGGATGTGGTTAGGTTCTACAAAGTTAATAGAAGTGAGACGGCCGGTCCTGGACATGGTCCTTGACGGACCTGGTAGCTTTACTCCTGCCTCTTGTAAGAAGTATGACCAGAGATCCTGAGACTATGAAACTCAAGTCATATGGAGCAGCCCAAAGGATAAGACCTCACGTGTAGAACACTGAGGCACCATGTGTAAATGAAGAACCATCTTGAAAGTGGCTCCTCCAGGCCCAACCATTAAAGTTAATACCATGTGGAGCAAAACTATATAGCCTAGTCCTTACCAAAATCTTGGCCCACAAGATCATGAGCAAAATAAATGATTGTGTTAAACCATTAAGTTTGGGGTAGCTGTTACACAAAAATAGGTAAACCAGACCAACCTCTCTCTCCATGCGTACATACAACTGTGTGAAGAACTATTGCCCTATATTGTCTACCTGGCTTATATGGTTCCAGCCACTGACGATGGGTTGATAGTTCAGAAATCATCTTACCTCTTTTCTGAGTTCTGGACCTGGTATTTATATAGATTTACATAGAAGTCCTACTGGCAATACACTTCAAATGCAACACATACTGAACTGAACACATCATCTCCTTTTTAAAAACTCCTGTTCTCTTTTGCAATTAATTGCTCCCACTGTCTACCAAGTCACCTTGGAGTAATTTTTCACTCTTCTCTCTTATCTGGGGCAGCCAGTAAGTCACAAAATCCTCTTTTTTCTCTCCACTGTCATGGTTCTGGTTAGTTCTGTGTCATCTCTCAGCTGCATTATGATGGTGGTCTCCCATGTGGTCTTCTTACTTAGCCTTTCTTTCCTCCACCTTCCACATGATGGCCAGAATGGCCTTCCTAAAATGAGTCACTTCACACTTCTCACTGCGGCAATCAATACCACTCATTGTTGAGGAACAAAGTAACTCCTCCTTTATAACTCCCAGCTAACCTGGTCTATGAGTTCCCTTTCGAGGACTCTCATTTCTGAGTGGGCTCTTTTCTCAGCATAAAATGGCTTTGTTTTCCTTTTTCAAACGTAGAAATCCTTTGTATTAATACATGCCAAAACTCAGTTCAATGTTCATCGTCCCCTGGATGCATTTTCTGGTTGCTCTTTTGCACAGGGCTGCCTCTTACTGCTGTGCAGGACATGTACTACACAACTTTAAGGAGAGCTGTTTACAATGACTACAGTGTGAATTGCATCTCCTAAAGTTGTATAAATATATATAAAGTTATATAGTCATAATTAATTTTTCCTTCTCTGCACAACGTCAACATGGTTCTTTATTTTGTTTCCTTAAAAATCACTTCTAAAATACCCACTAGGAGCGGCGGGAGCGGTTTCACCATGGCGGCCGGGACGATCTCCGAGCGAAACCAGGATGCCACTGTGTACGTGGGGGGCCTCTATGAGAAGGTTAGCGAACCACTGTTGTGGGAACTATTTCTCCAGGCAGGGCCAGTAGTGAACACGCACATGCCAAAAGATAGAGTCACTGGTCAGCACCAAGGCTATGGCTTTGTGGAATTCTTGAGTGAGGAAGATGCTGACTATGCCATTAAGATCATGAACATGATCAAACTCTATGGGAAGCCAATACGGGTGAACAAAGCATCAGCTCACAACAAAAACCTGGATGTGGGGCCTAACATTTTTATTGGGAACCTGGACCCAGAGATTGATGAGAAGTTGCTTTATGATACTTTTAGCGCCTTTGGGGTCATCTTACAAACCCCTAAGATTATGCGGGACCCTGACACAGGCAACTCCAAAGGTTATGCCTTTATTAATTTTGCTTCATTTGATGCTTCGGATGCAGCGATTGAGGCCATGAATGGGCAGTACCTCTGTAACCGCCCAATCACTGTGTCCTATGCATTCAAGAAGGACTCCAAGGGTGAGCGCCATGGCTCAGCCACTGAAAGACTTCTGGCAGCACAGAACCCACTCTCCCAGCCTGACCGCCCTCATCAGCTGTTTGCAGATGCACCGCCTCCACCATCTGCTCCCAATCCTGTGGTATCATCATTGGGATCTGGGCTTCCTCCACCAGGCATGCCTCCTCCTGGCTCCTTCCCACCTCCAGTACCGCCTCCTGGAGCCCTTCCTCCTGGGATACCCCCAGCCATGCCACCACCATCTATGCCTCCTGGGGCTGGAGGACATGGCCCCCCATCAGCGGGAACCCCAGGGGCTGGACATCCTGGACACGGACACTCACATCCTCACCCATTCCCACCAGGTGGGATGCCCCATCCAGGGATGTCTCAGATGCAGCTGGCCCACCATGGCCCTCATGGCTTAGGGCACCCCCACGCTGGGCCCCCTGGCTCTGGGGGGCAGCCACCACCCCGACCACCACCTGGAATGCCTCATCCTGAACCTCCTCCAATGGGGATGCCCCCCCGAGGGCCTCCGTTTGGCTCTCCTATGGGTCACCCAGGTCCTATGCCTCCGCATGGTATGCGTGGACCTCCTCCACTGATGCCTCCTCATGGATACACTGGCCCTCCACGGCCTCCACCCTATGGCTACCAGCGGGGGGCCCCTCCCTCCACCCAGACCCACTCCCCGACCTCCAGTGCCCCCTCGAGGCCCACTTCGAGGCCCTCTCCCTCAGTGATTTCTCATTGTTTTTCCTCCTGTCGTAGCCTCCCAATATCTACTCACTTCCTTGGACCAATCAGAGCTGCTGTAGCTCCGAGGGGCTAAGGCGCTAATCCCTCTCAGGCCTTTCTTTTGTAAGTGTAATTTTTTCACAGGAGGCTTTATTTTATTTTATTTTTTCCTACGTTGGCCCTAAGTGTTTTACAGATACCCAGAGAAAATTAAACTGCTTGTTTATCAAAAAAATAAAATAAAATAAAATAAAATACCCATTATATGCCAGGCACTGAATAAAGACCACAGACACAAAGGTATGTTATCAGGTCTCAGTCTTGAGTGACTTAAAGCTGGGGTAAACAGACATATAATGAAATGTATGTTATTTACAAAAGAATTTCACCTCTATTTTTATCTTTACCTTATTTTTTTCCATTTTGGAGTTGGTTGAGAAAATAAAAGAAAAAAAGGGAATTCCCTGTCAGTCCAGTGGTTAGGTCTCAGTGGTCTCACAGTAGGGGCCCTGGGTTCAATCCCTGGTCAAAGAACTAAGATCCCACAAGCCACGTGGCATGGAACAAAAAAAAAAAAGAGTTGGTTAAGAGTTTCTATTTTATTTTTTAAAGAGTTCTATTTTAGAATACAATTCTTAGGGAGTGAGGTCCTGTCTTATTTATCATGGCCCACAATTAACACTTGGCTTTGCTCCATATAGTCTCAGATAATGGTTACTAGATTGTATCAGATGTACTAATTGTTAACAACAAGAGCAACCATTTATTGGCCTTTACATGGAAACCTGCTAGCAGCATGATGCTGGATGGGAAGTACACATGTAGAGCTATGGCAGGCTGCTGTGAGTTCACTCTACCCTAGTTCCTTTTCTTACTGGGCACTCTGCTGGACTGCTTTTCCCAGTCTTCCCTGAAGTTAGGTAGGACCATATGACTGATTCTGGCCAATAAAACGTGGGTGGGAAATGATATATATCTAAGTCTGGTCTACAAAACTTTTTGCTTAATTGTCCAGTCTTCCAGTCTCTCTCTTTCCCTCCTGCAGCTTAGTGGAGAAGTCTTTGAAGATCTCAAAGAGGTAACACTTCAAAGACAAAAGAACTTGGGTCTCTGAGATACTATTTAGGGCATCATTGACTAACCAAGAATACTTGCATTACACTATTGCATGTGTCAGCCATAAACTTTTTTTTTCTCTATCAAATGTGGTTTTTATTCAACTGACAAGAACTTTTCTACAGCTACACTCGTGGAACATCACATGGCAAAAAGAGGAGTTTTTTCCTCTAGACTTTTTCCCTTTTTTTTTTTTTTACCTTATTAAAAATGAGATTGGTCCTAAAAATAGAGAAAGTTGAAGGCTGTTTTTTATCATTGTCAGTTTGCTGCTGCTGCTGCTAAATCACTTCAGTCGTGTCCGACTCTGTGTGACCCCATAGACGGCAGCCCACCAGGCTCCCCTGCCCCTGGGATTCTCCAGGCAAGAACACTGGAGTGGGTTGCCATTTCCTTCTCCAATGCATGAAAGTGAAAAGTGAAAGTGAAGTCGCTTAGTCGTGTCCGACTCTTCTCGACCCCATGGACTGCAGCCCACCAGGCTCCTCCATCCATGGGATTTTCCAGGCAAGAGTACCGGAGTGGAGTGCCATTGCCTTCTCCATCATTGTCAGTTTAAACTTGCCTAATTCAAGTGCTAAGTTTAAGGCAAGCTTCCTAGATTGATCATGACTACCTACTTTTCAAGAGTACCCAGTAGATTCCAAAATTGAATCTACTACTCTGTTTAAGTATGAGCTCTCTCATCTCCATGATCAGAAATAATGGCTTGTTTAATCTCTCACTTTTATAGTCCTTGAAATACATATGAGTGGTAACAAAACCAAAGAGCTGGTCAACTTCTCCCAAAATATACTTTAGTAAACCCAGAGAAAACTCTTTGGTGTAGAATGTGAAAAGGTCTAGGGATCCCCATGCCTGGTTAGGATTAGGCTAACCAGTCTATTACCTATAGAGGCTGCCTAGGATGGGGTGGCTGATGCTTAGGTCTGTAAATGCTGGGAAAGAAATAGAGAGAACTAAGTTTTGACTTCCTTAATGCCTTAGAGCCAGATTGGCACTTGTCACCACTCAATGACTTGTACTCATGTGACAGCCTTACCACTTCCTGTTTTGATCCAAAAAAAAAAAAAGAACTCTAAGAGAGAAATGAGGCAACAAAACTGAAGAAGGCCCAGTATGTCCTTTTTTTCTCTTCCATTTATTCAACATACATTTCACATTATGTTGTTATGTTGCACCTATTATGTTTACAACTCTGTGTGTATGTTTGGAAGGATGGGATTCAAATAAATGTAATAAACAGATCTGCTTCCAGGGAAATGTTTAGATTGATGGGATTAGACATGGCAAGCAGCTGTTTAAAAGATATTATAGAGAAGATAGGGCACTGGGTCTTATGAGACAGAGCCAGGTTCAAATGCAGGCTTTACCAATGACTGTGGTTCAAACTTGAGCACCTACTTAAACACCTAAATTCAGTTTCCTCATCTGTAATTTTTGAGGATTGCTGAAAGAATTAGAGAATTTCCTAGCACAGTGCCTGGCAAACAGTAGGTGTTTAGTAAGTGATAGCTCTTCTTACATGGGGAGACAAGGCACACACACACATCTGAGCAGTTGGATGTTTAAGAAATGGCAAACAATTGGCATAGACAAGAAAAATTGTTTAGTGTGGAGGAGGGAAATTACATTAGGCTGGAGCAGACAAAATAAGTCATTAATTTTTCTTAAGTCTTCCTTTTGAAACATTTCTCAGTTCTAATCTAATATGGATGCCAAATCTAAATGCATAATTCACATGCACCATCACCCTGAAAGGTATAAATGGAGAGAGGAATTCATTGTTCTAGAAGAAAATTTCCTCTATTGGGTGAAAAATTCACAGCAGGCTTTGCTGATTCATATATACACATTTATGTGTGTGTGTGCATGAGTGTGCTCTCACATGTGTGTGACAGATATGCTATATATATGAGAGATAAGTCATAAAAATTGTTTATATGCTCACAAACAAAGAATTATGATACAGTTCTAAAATTATAGAGATCCAGAATTCAAAGAGGATCTCTCAGTCCAAGCCATTCATCTTACTACAGAGGAAACAGACCCAAAGAGGTGAAATGACTTGTCCAAGGCCATATAACTAGGTAACTGTAAAGCCAGGACTTGAATCTTAAATCTTCTGTATTTCTGGCCCAATGCCCTTACCACTAACTCCTTTCTAGTCAAGGCTTAAGGAGCTATTCCATAATGCAACTGGACAGAGCCCCCTGGAGGTCTTAGTTCCAAGGAGTAAAGACTTCCCCTAAAGACTTACCAGTATTATGGACAGAGGTCAGATTTGAACTAAAACTCTATTAATGGAGTTCACAAAATAGTTAAATATACTTAAAACAGCCCTCATCTATTGAACACTTGCTATGTGCCAGGCGCTGTGCCAATTGCTTTATATATATATATTTCATGTATTAATTTACTTAACTTTTTATTTGTGAGACAGGCATCTAAGCTCTGTGCTAGGATCCAATAGTGAAAAGACGTACATGGTTCTTGGCCTCACAGAACCTCTAGCCTTCCATGTGTGCTGTGTTCTTAGTCTCTCAGTCGTGTCTGACTCTTTGCGACCTCGTAGACTGTAGCCTGCCAGGCTCCTCTGTCCATGGGGATTCTCCAGGCAAGAATACTGAAGTGGGTTGCCATACCCTCCTCCATGAGATCTTCCCAACCCAGGGACTGAACCTAGGTCTCCCGCATTGCAGGTGGATTCTTTACTGTCTAGCCTTCCATAGGTTTGTTTATTACATCTGTTTACAGGTGATTTAATGGGCCCAGAGAATAACAATGATGGCTACCAAACATTGACCACCTACCCCACACCAAACACTTTTCCAAGCAGTCTCTGAGTAAATCTGTACAACAACTCTGAAATAGGAAACAGGGCATAGAAAGCTGAAATGTCTGGTTCAGGGTCACACAGGTAGTAAGCAGTAGAACACGGACTGGAATCATGGTTTTCTGGTACCAGTGTCCATGATTTTAGCTACTACCTTACACTGACCAGTTGGATTCCAGTTATGCATGCTAAAAGATGGTACAGATGACTTCAAAACTCTGCCAGTGAGACCTAGGATCCAAGAAGCATAAATTACTGTTTACAGACAAATTCTGTGTTTTTGGCAGTTGTATATAGATAATAATATTTGCTAGAGTGCTTATCATATGTCAAAGTACTGCGCCTGTATACCTGATATCCAAGTAAAACACAAGCATAATACTGGCCTGTAGTAGATCCTCAATATAGTAGACAAATGGTAAGCAGTAGGAATAAATAAGTAAGGCTGGAGTAAACCTAGAAATTATTAAGAAATAGAGGCTGCTGGTAGTTACGTGTTGGATATGCATTTGGACAAAGATATGTTTATATTTTTTCAAGGTTGTAGTTTCTTAATTTAAATATAGAGGTAACAAATCTCTATATAAACCTTCACTCACCTGTTAGAAAGAGGGCAATTTCTGCAGAATTACATATTAGTCATAAAATTTATTATGTTCTATACTTTATCCATCTGTTTAAGGCACCCTGTTGCAAGGCATGGACACACTACTTGAAAATAAAAACACAAACTTGAATGATTTTTGGTTTCACATAAATTCTATTAAAGAAAAACAAAACAGTGAAATCACAAAATTTCTCCATTCCCTTCCACCATATGGGTTTCTTTGAGGTTTAATAATATTATAAATAAAGCAGCCTCAAGATTAAATGCAAAACAGTGAACAATTTAGAAACATTTTGAAGAAGCAAGTATTATATCCCAGTGTTGCCAGACTTTCAACAAAAGTAAGATAGAAAACAGAGCGAGGACTCTCATTTGTTCTATCAAGAAAGCATAAATATTGGCTCCGTATTAAGCCAACCTCTTGCAGCTGTACACCAGCTCTCCACTATTAAAAAGATTCTTAAATTCCCAGGGAAACAAAAATCAATTTCAACCCTATAAGTCTGTATATAAATCTATTGTGCTTTATTCCAAATATTTTCTCATCAAGGAGCTTGGAACACATTTTTTTTTTTTCCTGAAAGAGAAAGTCTCCAGTTCACCCATTACACCATTATAAATATTTGAATGACTTCCAGTAACTTTGCTTAGAAAAATCTCAATGTCTGCATAACATGTTAATGACAGCTCAGCAGCAATGTCAATACATTTCATTTCCCGGCAAGACAATCATTCAAAGCAATAGATTGGAATTCTGATTGCCCTTTTCATGTATTATATTTCACTTTTGTCACAGCACATTGGATGGTTACTCTTGCCCTCTTGGCAAGATACTCATTTCTGAGCTTATATTTAAAATCTATTTTATCTGTTAAAGCTTAGAATGAGCTAAGTGATTACTATTCTAATCCTAAATCAATATGCGTAGTCAGGTCTTGAAAGAATTCCAATCACTGTAGTCCTCGTTTATATTATAGATGGATAATAATGGCATTGTGCTGTTTTCCTTGGGGCTCATTTTATGTGTTCTATTTGTCAGAATTAAGGTTGCTGGTCTAGTGATTATGGTTCAAACAAAGAAACGGATGTGATGTTAATTTTTGGCAAAGTGAAATATATATATTTGCTAAAGTTTGGAGAAATAGAGTAGGATAGAGTTGTACTTCTCAGACTTTAGTGTGCATTAGAATTTCCTGCAGAGCTAGTTAAAACAGATTCCTGGGCCCCACAGCCAGTGATTGTCATTCAGGAAGTCTGTGTAGAGTTCGGAACTTTGATTTCCAACAAGTTCCCAGGCGATGCTGATGTTGCCAGTTCAAGGACCACCTCTTGAGGAGCAGTGAAACAAAGTGGAGTGGTCACTAACAATGGCTAAAATCTTGCCTTTGCCATTTACAGGCTTGTTGATTTGGGGTAATTTGCTTAACCTATTTTTAAGCCTTAGTTCCCTTATCTGCTCAATGGGCTTTTTATAAGGATTAGATAATCCTTATTATTTGTCACTTGACAGTGCTGGATGGATACCTGGTGTGTGCGAAATACATTACAATCTTGGCCGTTAGAAATGACGAATTCTCCTTTTCTGGGATCTGTCTGGTTGAATATGTAGTTCTTCTGTTCCCTATTCTAGTGTGTTTGACAAATTCTTTGTTAAGTATGTCTAGATTAGGAGTTATCAGATAGATGCATGAGCAATGATTCAGGATTTGAATTGCTCAGGTGGGACTTAAAACAGTTAAATATTTTGATCCCTGGGCCTTCCAACCAAATACCATGCTGAAACTTTCTCTGTCCTTTGAAATATTTTTCATTTAAATTGCTTTCTAGTCCACATCTCTACAGTTATATTTCCTTATGAATGATCTTTTAAAGAACAACATCAGTTTATTTTCAAAATCAAACTCAAATCTTTGGAGACTAATATCCATTCTCTCCAATTTCGCTACTAAGAAGCCTGGTGTTCTGCCAAGGCAACATATTAATAAATTTAAGCTTGAGATTTTCATTGTCATGTGAACGTTGAAATTGGCTCTCAATTACACAAAGCAGCCAATTCAACAGGATACATGTACTGGATTTACAACAAACGTGTCTGTGAAAAAATTAGTTTAAAATCCCTGATTTTGTGGTTTGCATTTAATTTGTTAAATAGGCATAATCCATCAGTCATAAGCATCTCAGCCAATTCAGGGTAATTTTGAGAAACATAGAATTTTACTTTAATCAAATGTTAACAAGTCAATTTGTCTGGCATTCAATCATTTATTGGTTTTTGCTTAATACTAAGTCCCATTTCAGTGGTGGGTGATGGTTTAGACTCTTGGGGAAAACACTTACCCCACGCTCCCAGAGTGTACAGTTTAGATAAAAGCACAGTTATTAGAACCCCATTTTAACAGACTGACAAATCTCCAGTCTTCACCAGTTAACAAGCTGTAGAAAGTTTCAGTCCATTATTTGTGTTTATACTTTGGCCACCTGACGTGAAGAACTGACTCACTGGAAAAGACCCTGATGCTGGGAAAGATTGAAGGCAGGAGGAGAAGGGGATGACAGAGGATGAGATGGTTGAATGGCACCACTGACTCAATGGGCATGAGTTGGAGCATGCTCCGGGAGTTGGTGATGGACAGGGAGGCCTGGCGTGCTGCGATTCATGGGGTCGCAAAGAGTCGGACACGACTGAGTGACTGAACTGAACTGAACTCATGAATCTGTTAGCCATCATCCAAAGCTTCAAATACACCGGATGATGTCTTCTAGAAGGAGAGCATTTCCAGAGCTCCTAACCAAAGGACAACTTTACTTCCTATGATTTTTTTCTTTTTGTAAAATGAATGTAGAGGAAGCAAATCAAGTCAGCTTCGTAGCTTGTAACTAGCTGTTACACAAATTCTCTTGTAAGATGACATGATTGAAGACAAATGTGTGTGTGCACGAAGCCGCTTCAGTAGCGTCTCTTTTCGACCCTAAGGATTGTAGCCTGCCAGTTTCCTCTGTTCATGGGATTCTCCAGGCAAGAATACTGAGGTGGGTTGCCATGCCGCCCTCCAGGGGATATTCCCAACCCAGGGATCAAACCCACATCTCTTATGTCTCCTGCACTGGCACACAGGTTCTTTACCACCATGGGCATCTGGGAAACCCTGAAGACAAATACTAGTCTGTATGTCAAACTTGATTTTTTGAGCTTTTCTAAAGATGCAGAGATTTACATTCAAATGACCTGTTATGCACCAAATGTTGTGACTCCACCCACAACCCCCAATCTTACCGAATTCATCTGTTAAGGCCTACCCTCCAGTGTGATGATATCTGGAGATGGAGCTTTGGGGAGGTAATCAGAGTTAGATGAGGTCATGAGGGTGGGGCCTTCATGATGTTATTAGTGTGCTTATAAGAAGAGACACCAGAGAGCTTGCTCTCTTTCTCCCCAATGTGAGGACACAGCAAGAAGGTGTCTGTCTATGAATCAGGAAGAAGCTCTCACCAGAAACATGGCTCCTTAGATCTTGGACTTCCCAGCCTCTAGAAGTGTGAGAATAAATATGTTTTTGTTTAAGTCACTCAGTCTATCTTACTTTGTTATGGCAGCCTGAATAGACTAAGACATGATTTAAGAAAGATGATTTGTTTTAATACAAAGGGATTAGTATTAATACAAGAAGGTGGAACACTTCAAACTTATCTCTTGTCATCCTCAAGCAGGGGCCTCAGTCTCAGTCTGTCAGTCTGGCTCTTGGCCACTACCAGCACATGATTTGTTCTTTCTTGCCTCCGGTAGGCACTCTTTGTGCTGTTTTCTTTACTCCAAAGCTTCCACTTCTGGCTCAGAGGCTCATATCAAAGTAATCTTGATTAGGCCTAGTTATTTCCCAAATGATCTTTCATTGCAAAGTTTGTTTCACAGTATACACTTATTTGCATTTCTCTACTGTGTCTTCATGTGGTTCGAGGATATAAAGTTTATTTCCTTAACAAGACCTTGAGCATCTCCAAGCCAAACCTAGGGTCTAGACTTTTCCAATCTGTTGTGTTCTCTACTGGCCCTTGTAGAGTATTGTGCAAATAAAATGGGAATAAAACTTACCTAATGAAGATTAAACTAAATGCTGAGAGCCAACGAATGTTCTGAGCAAATGAATCAAGTAATGCAAGGAAGTACAATAAAAGCCTGGCTCCAAAGCCTATGGGTGGGGGTGCAAGAGGGTTGTTCTGGACAAATGAGTTTAATAGATGGCTGAGGATTTATCCTTTTAAATACCAAGAGTTTTAATTATCTTATATGGAAACATTTCCAGTATATTAATCTTCCCTGCCTTCTAAAATAATGCATTATAAACATTATCCAACTTGTAGTATTGTGCTATTACGCCGAGAAGCCCTCAGGCTCTTTGGAGGTATGCAGAACTGTTTGTCTCTATTCTAAATGGCTGCGGATCACTGTTTTATTTTTTTTTTATTGTTGCTTTGTTTTTTAGCTTTTTTGGGGTCCTCCCTTGTTGCTAGACTGTCAGTCTCACTGATGCCAATGTGACTGATTATGCCATGTCTATTCCCTGCTCCTAATTTGCTGCTCCTCATCTGAAATGAGCTTGTAAATCAAATACTGGAGCTTGCTGTGGTTGTTGTCATGATTATTATTGTTAAAGATGTGTGTAATCTGAGAGCAAAGGGCTCCGTGTGAGGGCTTGCCAGGGTCTCCAGGGCTAAACTGCACAAGAGACAAATACATATATGTTATGAACTCCTAGTTCAGCTGCTCTGAAGCCTTTTAAACTTAATTTCCATTTTTGCTTTTCTGGTCTGAAAGTCAAAATTTCTGGAAATTCATTTTTCAAATCAATTAGGAATTTAGCCATGAGTTTGGCAAGGAATCACTGAGTGCTTACAAAGTGTAACATACAGGCTGGGTGCTGTAAGCTGGGCATTTAAAATGGGTACTCTATTGTTCAGCTTACTCTCTGTTTTCTGAATTACTAGCACATAGTAGGTACTCAAGAAATATCTGTTCATCAATGAAATGAACTTTATTATCTGAGCAGATACAAGATATTGACACACACACTTACACAAACAAGCTTGCAATATTAGCTGTAGTAAGGATTAAAACAAAAATACAAAAAAGTATATACAAGGACTAAAAGATTATTTCCTGCTGGAAAATGCAGAAAGTCTTCATGGAAGAGGCAGTGGTTGTGACTGGGACTTGAAGGATGGGTCATATTTCAATTAGCAAGAAGTTAAAGAGACAAAAACACCAGAGACAAAGGCCAGATGCTAAGATGGGCAGGGCGTATTTGGGGGACAACTAGTACATTTTGACTGTAGTACATGGAAGGGAGTAGGGAGATCACATTATGACATTATATTGGGGTCACAGCATGGGTGGGCTTTGACTGTCAGGCTAAAGAGTCTGGATTTTGTTTATTAGGTGATGGGGAGGAACTGAGGGTTTTTGAGCTGAGAGATGACATGCTTTGAGCTGGGCTTTAGAAATCTTGGTAAATGTTGGAATTTAGGAGTTAAAGGGAAATAGGGCTGAGGTAATTCCAGGGGCACAAGTGGGAGACAAGATGGGCCTGAACTAGGATGTAGGCAGTGAGAACTGCAGAGAAGGAGTGATTGTCAGAGATACTGCCGAGGTAGAATAAGAGGACGTGGCAACTTATTTTTGTTAGGAGCGATGGAGAAGGGCATGTTGGGTATAACCCCAAGTGATGAACTTTCCAAAACAAACTAGAAGAGTCCAAAAGAACAGGCTTAAAGAGATGGTGATGAGTTTGTCTTGGGACATGCTGAGGTGTGAGAGTCAATTGTTGATAGCTCTGCTGTGAAAAGCATGAATGGGAAACTGCCCTGAAAAACACCAAAAGGATAACAAATATAAAATTAGGGTTTACGTGAACTCAGCTCACAAAAAGGAGGTAAAAGGTCAACGTCCTATTTTTAGTTCTTTCTTGACATGACTGTATTAAAAAATACAGTAAAAAATGTAATAGTCATTCTTATTTTCAAGTGCACTTTGAGAAAACTTCTACTTGTTTTTCCTTGTCTTATCAAGAGTAATACTTATTAAGAGTAAGAGTATCAAGATTACTCTTGATAAGACTGGCACTATAATATTAGTGACTTCCCTGATGGCTCAGACGGTAAAGCATCTGCCTGCAATGCGGGAGACCTGGGTTCGATCCCTGCGTAGGGAAGATCCCCTGGAGAAGGAAATGGCAACCCACTCCAGTACTCTTGCCTGGAAAATTCCATGGACAGAGGAGCCTTGTAGGCTACAGTCCATGGGGTCGCAAAGAGTCAGACATAAAGAGTCGGCGCTATAATACTACCTGAGCATTATTGGAATTGCTCATGGATTAGTAGCAGCTCTCATCTGAAATAAGACAGCGAACAAGAAATATACTGAGAAAACTTCCCCCAAACAGCAGGTGGATTTGACTTCTACCATCAGAAACAAAGATGTTTTCAGATTAGCAGGCAGCTTCCCTCCATGGAACAAGAACAAGTACAGAAGCTAGAATATTAACTTGGATTTTGTAGATTGGAAATATAGGATTCTGACCTGTAAACAAGAGGGAAAGTACATTCTAGGCAAAGAAAGCCATGTATACAAACCTAGCATGAGAGAATGATATGGCACCATCAGGGGATGGCAAGAAGCCATCTGGCTGGAGCATGTGTGTAGAGAATATGAGGGAGAGGCCACACAATCAGGGAACTAGACAGAGCTGCAGCTTGAGAGCTGGGCTGGGGCCAGGGAGTGTGGTGGGCTTCATATACAACACTGAATGAAGTTTGCACTTTATTAACAGTGGGAGCCATCCCAGGGGTCCACTGGGGAGGCACGACAATCAGATGGGTCCAAGCAAACTCTGGTGGCTCTAGTGGATGACTTAAGAATGGAGGAACAGAGGCAGAGATGAGGATGCTATGAGGTACTACAGAAAGCAATTGAGGATCTGAGTAAATGAGGTTATGAACTTAGTTTAGCCTATAATGGGCTTCCCTGATGGCTCAGATGGTAAAGAATCCACCTGCAATGCAGGAGATAAAAGAGACACAGTTTTGATCCCTTGGTTGGGAAGATCCACTGGAGAAGGGCATGGTTACACACTCCAGTATTCTTGCCTGGAGAATTCCATGGACAGAGGGGCCTGGTAGGCCCTAGTCCATGGGGTCTCAAAGAGTCAGTAAGACTAAACGAATAACACTTACACTTCTTTCACTTTAGCCTATAGTAGATACTCAATGTGTTCTAGCTCATAGACTATTCAGGTTGACAGCAGCGTTTGACCCACCCATCAGAATTGGATGAGCCTCCTTGTGGATTCAAATCAGCCCTAGCAGTAGGTTGCTGGGCCAGATGCCCTGAAATGTGAAAGGTGTGTGAGTGTGTGTGTGTTAGTTGCTCAGTCGTGTCCGATTCTTTGCAATCCCATGGACTATAGCTCACCAGGCTCCCCTGTCCATGGAATTCTTTTTTTTTTTTCAGCAATTAAGATATTTATTTCATTATAATAATACTAAGAAATATCATTGTAAGGTTGTGCATTTTTGTTT
This sequence comes from Bison bison bison, assembly GCF_000754665.1. Lineage (NCBI taxonomy): Eukaryota > Metazoa > Chordata > Mammalia > Artiodactyla > Bovidae > Bison > Bison bison. The sequence continues at coordinate 7,254,919 of NW_011494899.1, read as the reverse complement.
CATTCTTGTTCAGTGATATTGTTTTTTTTTTAAATTTTATTTTATTTAACTTTACAATATTGTATTGGTTTTGCCATATATCAAAATGAGTCTGCCACAGGTATACATGTGTCCCCCATCCTGAACCCTCCTCCCTCCTCCCTCCCCATACCATCCCTCTGGGTCATCCCAGTGCACCAGACTCAAGCATCCAGTGTCGTGCATCGAACCTGGACTGGTGACTCGTTTCATATATGATATTATACATATTTCAATGCCATTCTCCCAAATCATCCCACCCTCTCCCTCTCCCACAGAGTCCAAAAGACTGTTCATACATCAGTGTCTCTTTTGCTGTCTCGTATACAGGGTTATTGATACCATCTTTCTAAATTCCATATATATGCATTAGTATACTGTATTGGTGTTTTTCTTTCTGGCTTACTTCACTCTGTATAATAGGCTCCAGTTTCATCCACCTCATTAGAACTGATTCAAAGGTATTCTTTTTAATGGCTGAGTAATACTCCATTGTGTATATGTACCACAGCTTTCTTATCCATTCATCTGCTGATGGACATCTAGGTTGCTTCCATGTCCTGGCTATTATAAACAGTGCTGTGATGAACATTGGGGTACACGTGTCTCTTTCCCTTCTGGTTTCCTCAGTGTGTATGCCCAGCAGTGGGATTGCTGGATCATAAGGCAGTTCTAGTTCCAGTTTTTTAAGGAATCTCCACACTGTTTTCCATAGTGGCTGTACTAGTTTGCATTCCGTCCATGGAATTCTTCAGGCAAGAATACTGGTAGCCATTCCCTTCTCAAGGGAATCTTCACAACGCAGGGATATAACCCTAGTCTACCTCATTGCAGGCAGATTCTTTACCATCTGAGCCACCAGGGAAGCTGGAAGTGTGAAAGGTACTAGAAGATTAATAATGTAGCCAGAAGCCAAGTTTTGTCTTTGGTTTGGGGCACATTTTAATGCAGAAGATACATGAAAGCGAAATACCACCAGCTTCTGGTTGCTCTGCTTCCTTACAGCATACAGAGCACCCTGAGGCATAGTCATACTGGACAGGGACATGGCAAGTCCTTTGTAGCGGGGTGCAATGGAGTTTCTAAAAAGTTCAAGGGAAAACTGCAAGAGATCTCCGTTAAAGAGACTCTATTTGTTGTTTAAACATAGTGAATATGTACTGCCCTACAGGTCCATTCTGTCCAACACAGTAATCACTAGACATTAAGCATTTGAAATGTGACCAGAGTTCAAATTCAGATTGTCTGCGAGTATAAAATATACACCAGATTTCAAAGACTTAGTGTGAGAAAAATAATCTAAAATATTTCATGAATACTTTTTGTATTGGTTATATGTTATAATACTGTTAGATTTATTGGATTAAGCAAAATGTATTGTTAAAGTATACAGTTTGAAATGAAGGTCTTTGGAAAATTTTAAATTATTTTATGTAGCCTATATTCTATTCTGTGGGACAGGACTACTCTGATTTTTCTGAACTTTTTCCTTGTAGTGATGCTGTCAACATGTGTACTAGGAAGAAATTAAAAGTGTAATAAATAGGTTAATGTATTCATGTCTATTATCCAGAATTGTTTATCTGCCTTTCAATATTACTATGGAGATTAGCCACCTGTGCACAGAGTCGGACATGACTAAAGTGACTTAGCAGCAGCAAGCTTGTTTTAATGTTAATGGCCACGGTGTTCCGTACAGTTTTCAGAATATAAAAATTATACATATATATATTTGAAACAGCTCATTTTTGGGGGTTATTAATAATCAAGAAAAGATAAGGAAGGGAAAAGGTCCCATGTTAATAACTTTCATATCAGGGCAAGCTGTATTTTGACATGTTTGAATGGACTCAATATTTCTAAAGAAGTTGTTTGTTGTTCAGTTGCTAAGTTGTATCCGACTCTTTGCCACCCCATGGACTGCAGCATGCTAGGCTTCCCAGTCCTTCACTATTTCCTGGACTTTGCTCAAATTCATGTCCATTGAATCAGCGAGGCCATCCAACCATCTCATCTTCTGCTGCCTCCTTCTCCTCTTGCCCTCAATCTTTCCCAGCATCAGGGTCTTTTCCAATGAGTTGGGCTCTTCACTTCAGGTGGCTAAAGTATTAGAGCTTCAGCTTCAGCATCAGTCCTTCCAATGAATATTCAGGATCAACTTCCTTTAGAATTGACTGGTTTGATCTTTCTGCAGTCCAAGGGACTCTCGAGTCTTCTCCAGCACCACAATTCAAAAGCATCAGTTCTTCAGTGCTCAGTCTTCGTTATGGTCCAGTTGTCCCATCTGTACATGACTACTGGAAAAACCATAGGTTTGACCATACAGACTTCTGTTGGCAAAGTGATGTCTCTGCTTTTTAATATGCTGTCTAGGTTTGTCATAGCTTTCCTTCCAAGGAGTAAACACCTTTCCATTTCATGACTGAAGTCCACAACAGCAATGATTTTGGAGCCCAAGAAAATAAAATCTCTCACTGTTTCCACTTTCCCCCCTTCTCTAAAGAAGAGATTATTGCAAAATACCCATCTCCTGCAAAGCTTGGAGCCAATATCTCTTCCATTAGAATATCAAGTAACAATTGGGAATTCTCAAACCAGAGTACTTGAAGAATCATCTTGCTTTCACATTGGTAAACACCAAGTAACTGTTCAGAAAAAGCATACCTGGATTTAACTGCAAGGCTTCCAATTCTTTTCTTTTTTCCCTGTGGGTTAGTGGAAAATGTAACATTTCAGTGTCATACTGATCTTTAGCTTAATTTCCCCTAATTTTGCAGAACCATCCTGCTTCACACCCTTATGATTCTATGAATTTGGTGTGTGTTAGCATTTAACAGAATGTGAAATAATCTCAAGGATTCTCCACCAAATGGAACTGATTATGCAATGAAAATAAACTTGAGAAAGGTTCTGAGACATTACGTATTTTACTATGTTTCTGTAAGGCTCTTTGCACGTAGAAAGCAAATAAGTTTGTTTTTTAAATAAAAATGGCCTCAAAAGAAAAAAAAAAAGCAAAATCTTATTCACTGTCTTTGAAGTGTGAGAAAAACATTTTTTTTTTCATATGTTAAATAATGACTATGAAATTCAAAGGGGAGAATTACAACCTGAGTGGTGCCTGCCAATGGATGGTCTGCTGTGCTTCAAAGCAGTTGGGCGCAGTAATTATGTACATAGACACTCTGATGGTGCTCAGTAGATACTGAACCTTTTGGACAGAACAGGCAGTTCTTAAATACCTGTCACCAACGTTACATGGCAGAGCAAGATGGAACTGAAAGATTCTTATGTCAAGTCTTTAATACTGGTACAACAAAGATGACTTCATCTGTGCAGTTAGTGTACAAGCTGTTCCCACTCATCTCATAGCTCCGTGAGGAGAAACTTATTTTGACTTTGACTTGCCCTATTTTTCATGCATACTGAATGTTGCAACCTTACGTCAACTAAAATTTCTTGGCCTAATAATTATAGCCAGCATTGAAAAACTCTTCCCTCAATTACTCGTGCAAACAAAATGAGGGGAAAATAAATTAAACACAGCCTTCTCATCCTCCTGTTACCGCCCCTTCTTCACCTCACAAGCTGTGGTCAAAATGTTTCAGCACCTTTTTCATCTGTAAAATCAAACTCTTTTTCTGCTTAGTAATTAAAATTTTACAGAGCTTTGTTTTACTACTATTATATTTTCATTGCTTTATTGCCCTGTTTGGGCAGTGTATTTCCTAAATTTTTAAATAATTTTTTTTCTTGTTTTTGGCTGCCCACGTGGCTTGTGGGATCTCAGCTCCCTGACCAGGGATTGAACGTTGACTCACGGCAGTGAAAGCACTGAATCCTAAACACTGCACAGCCAGGGAACTCCCTAAATTCTTTGACTTAAAGGAGAGAAACTCTATGAAATTATTTTTTTTCCCATTCAGATTCTAATGTCTAAAGGGAGAAGTTTGAAGAGAGGCATGGACTTCTAGAGATATATGGCTATTATGAGGCTTGTGTATATGAGAAACGAATTTTGACTTGATAGCTCATATACAAGAAAATTTTCAAATACGAACATATTATGCCCCAGAGAAATCAGGAAACAGATTCGTGGCTTAATTTTGACTCAGCAGTGAGCTAAATAAACAGACTCACTGCTCTTTCCATCAAAATCTGAGAAGAAATATCCAAAACCCTTTCAAACTTACCATTCTTCCATATCTTGCTAGTGATAAGCCCTAGGAGTCTGGGGACTGTCAGCAAAGTTACTTCAAGTAGTGCCAATTTCTCCCAAGACTTAAAGGATCCATATTCATTATTCCAGAGTGAAAAATGGATGTAGAATAAGGACAATATGTTGGGAAATGCTCCCTTTGAAAGTATCAGTAAAAAGTCACATATGCTATGGTTTGTAGGTGGCACTCTCACCCAATGCCATGTTCCATTTTAATTTGGGGAGAATATGTTACCAAAAATTTTATTCTCACTTAAAAATGCATTTCCATTTAATTCCACATCTGATTCATAAAAAAATGAGGGGGGAAAAGATTTTTTCCTTTTAGTGTTGGAATGATATATGTAGTTTTATTCTCATGTCATTCTACTTTTCAAAAGAGCAAATGTGCTAATAGAGACAAAAGAAGACCAGCTGTAGAGATGATGGAAGAAGCCCAAATGCTCACTATGTACTAACACAGTTATTAGCTTTGAATCAAATTTACTTTATCCATCTAAAAGAGGATCTGATTTAGGGAATGATTTCACTCAAGACTTTTTTTTTTTTTTAGCATTTAGCCTGGTAGCCTGGAAGTAACAGAGTCAATGTGCTAATACTAACCTTTTTTTTATTTTTCCTTAGCACTTTCTAGTCTTCAGGCCATAAATTACAGAGTTAGACCAGGGCCAGGCTGACTTATTTTGGCAGATGAGGCATATGAAGCATTTCCTTTGAAGAAAACTTAGGGCACTGGATTAGATCACCATATGATGGGTACACAATTGATTAGAAATGCTGCTCGAGGCGGTATCAGTAGATACCTCTGTAAGTTAACCAGAGACACCTACAGTTTATGCAGGTTCTCTCTTAGGATCTTTAATTTTGTTCCTAAACATTTATTTTTAAAAATTATTTATTTATTTATTTTTATTTAATTTTTGGTTGCCCTGGGTCTTGGTTGCTGCACACAGGCTTTCTCTAGTTGTGGTGAGTGGGGGTTACTCTCTGGTTGTGGTGCGCAGGCTTCTCATTGCAGCGGCTTCTCTTGTAGCAGAGTACAGGCTCTAGGGGCAGGGACTTGAGTAGTTGCAGCTCTGGGCTCAAGAGCACAAGCTCAATATTTGTGATGCATGGGCTCTGTTGCTCTGTGGCTTGTGGGTACTTCCTAGACCAGGGATCAAATCTGTGTCCCCTGCATTGGCAGGAAGATTCTTATCCATTGCCCCACCAGGGAAGTCCTTTCCTAAACATTTTAGAACTGATATGGATGAATGTTAACTACACCAAGATGAATATAGGAAAAAACAGGGTATATTTTGGAGAAGAGAATCAATAATGTTCTTGGCATATTAGGAAAATAGTTAGAATTAAAAGAGGAAAAGTTCATTGAGGACAATGTTGGGAGGAAAGAGGATCCCATTCATTCAAAAAAATTATTGAATGCCTATGATGTACTAAGCACTGTTCTAAGTGGTAGCTGAATTTCCAGGAGCCCACAGAATAATTAAACATTAGGGTCTAAAGTTGACACATGGTGCTTCCCATGGGCCGCTGGTGGTAAAGAACCTGCCTGCCAATGCAGAAGACATAAGAGACATGGGTTTGATTCCAGGTTTGAGACCTGGGAAGATCCCCTCAGGGAGGAAATGACAACCCACTCCAGTATTCTTGCCTGGAGAATCCCAAGGACAGAGGAGCCTTGTGGGTTACAGCAGGGTCACAAAGAGTTGGAAATGACTGAAGCGACTTAGCATGCACACAAAGTTGACACATTGAATTGCCACTTGCGTTTGTGGAGGATTAACAGGGACCACATGTACCCTTCCTTCTTAAACAACTGAAAAACTGGTCAAAATCTATGAAGCTGGTTTTTGGACATTGGAAAACAGGCAATTCAAGGCAGAGAAATCTCTGCCAAAAAGGAGGAAGAAAGCCTAAGATGAGCCTGATGAATGTTTCAGTTTACTGCCTGGGGAGTTCCCAGGTCCTGCACAGAGAAGGGGATCCCAGCAGGCTGGGTGATCTTCCTGAGCTGTGGGACAGAGTTCAGGGATGCTCAGGCAGATAGATTTCACAGGGCATAGAACTTGAGAGAAGGAAGCTGCAATGAGAAAGAGTTCCCGATATCTTCAGAGGTTCTCCCCAAGTCTTCAGTTAAATAATAATTCACAAATTTCACAATTTTCAGGAAACTAGCAACACTGGAGAAGAAACCATAGCAAAGGAGATGGTGGCTAAGTTCCCAGAGCACACACAGATCTGGGAATAGTTTGTTCCTGCCAGCTAGAATAGAAAGACTTCCAAACATACAAGGAACTGAGGGAGACTTCAGAAGCATATTGCCTCAACAGAAGGGCCAAATTAACCCTAAAGGCTGTTCTGTACCCACCAAACAAACCTGAAGAGCAACTCTTGAAAATATCAAACTCTTCCCAAGTAATTTAATTGCATCTTATTGGAAAGTACAAAAATATTTAAAGGATTACAAACATATCCAATACTCTCCAAAAATTAAGCTTGCAAAGTCTGACATTAAAAATTACCAGACGTGCAATGAAACAGGAATATAAGATTCAGTATGAGGAAAAAAATCAATAGAAACAGACTTAGAAATGATATAGATGGTGGAAATAGTAAAAGACATAAAACAGCTACTATAAATATATCCCATGTGTTCAAGGAGTTGGAAGGAAAGCATGAGCATGACAAGAAGTGTAAAAGACCCAACTCAAACATCTACAGTTGAAAAGCAAACTGGATGGGACACAGATTAATAGCAGATTTGACATGGCAAGAAAAGATCAGTGAATTTGAAGACTGCAATAGAAACTACCCAAAATGAAACACAGAGATTTAAAGACTGGAGAACATGAATAGACCATCAGAGAGCCTTGGGACAACATCCAGCAGCCTATCATATGTGTACTTGGAGTTCCAGAAGGTAAGGAGAGGCAGGTGAAGACAGACCAAATATTTAAAAGAAACAATGGCTGAAATTTTCCATGTTTGATAAAATTTGAAGCATGGCTTGGAAAAAGATCCAGGGGATCTTTTTTTTTTTTTTAAACCATAGTTAGTTTTTTAAAAATTATTTTCTGGCTGTGCTGGGTCTTCGTTGCTGTGAGGGCTTTTCTCTAGTGGCAGCAAGTGGGGGCTACCCTTTGTTGTGGAGCACGGGCTCTAGGGCACACAGGCTCTAGTAGTTGCAGCACGTGGGCTCAGTAGTTGTGGCTCCCTGAACTAGAGCACAGGCTCAACATTTGTGGTGCTGGGCTTAGTTGCTCTGCAGCATGTGGGATCTTCTGGGACCAGGGATGGAACCTACATCTCCTCCATTGGCAGGCAGATTCTTTTCCACTGAGCCACCAGGGAAGCCATCAGCGGCTCTTTTAAAATTATTTTTATTATACAAAGCACTATCTCAGAAGCCCCTTCAGGTAGAATGCTCTCCCTCTGTTTCTCCATCTTCTCTGCTTAGCACAGAATTTTTTTGTTAACTATAAATCAATTTATTTTAATTGGAGGCTAATTACTTTACAATATTGTAGCGGTTTTGCCATACATTGACACGAATCTGCCACAGATGTACATGTGTTCCCCATCCTGAACCCACCTCCCACCTCCCTCCCCATCCTATCCCTCTGGGTCATTCCAGTGCACCAGCCCCAAGCACCCTGTCTCATGCATCGAACCTGGACTGGTGATCTGTTTCACATACGACAATATACATGTTTCAATGCCATTCTCCCAAATCATCCCACCCTTGCCCTCTCCCACAGAGTCCAAAAGACTGTTCTATACATCTGTGTCTTTTTTTCTGTCTCACATATAGGGTTGTCATTACCATCTTTCTAAATTCCATATATATGTGTTAGTATACTGTATTGGTGTTTTTCTTTCTGGCTTACTTCACTCTGTATAATAGGCTCCAGTTTCATCTACCTCATAAGAACTGATTGAAATGTATTATTTCTAATGGATGAGTAATATTCTATTGTGTATATGTACCACAACATTTTTATTCATTTGTCTGCTGATGGACATCTAGGTTGCTTCCACGTCATGGCTATTATGAACAGTGCTGCGATGAACATTGGGGTACACATGTCTCTTTCAATTCTGGTTTTCTTCTTGTGTATGCCCAGTAGTGGGATTGCTGGGTCATATGGCAGTTCTATTTCCAGTTTTTTTTAAGGTATCTCCAAACTGTTCTTCATAGTGGCTATACTAGTTTGCATTTCCACCAACAGTGTAAGAGGGTTCACTTTTCTTCACACCCTCTCCAGCATTTATTGCTTGTAGACTTTTAGATAGCAGCCATTCTGACTGGTGTGAAATGGTACCTCATTGTGGTTTTGGTTTGCATTTCTCTGATAATGAGTGATGTTGAGCATCTTTTCATGTGTTTGTTAGCCATCTGTATGTCTTCTTTGGAGAAATGTCTGTTTAGTTATTTGGCCCATTTTTTTGATTGGGTCATTTATTTTTCTGGAATTGAGCTGTAGGAGTTGCTTGTATATTTTTGAGATTACTTTTTTGTCAGTTGCTTCGTTTTCTATTATTTTCTCCCATTCTGAAGGCTGTCTTTTCACCTTGCTTATAGTTTCCTTTTTTGTGCAGAAGCTTTTAATTTTAATTAGGTCCCATTTGTTTATTTTTGCTTTTATTTTCATTACTCTGGGAGGTGGGTCATAGAGGATCCTGCTGTAATTTATGTTTGAGAGTGTTTTGCCTATGTTTTCCTCAAGGATTTTAATAGTTTCTGGTCTTACATTTGGATCTTTAATCCATTTTGAGTTTATTTTTGTGTAGGGTGTTAGAAAGTGTTCTAGTTTCATTCTTTTACAAGTGGTTGACCAGTTTTCCCAGCACCACTTGTTCAAGAGATTGTCTTTTCTCCATTGTATATTCTTGCCTTCTTTGTCAAAGACAAAGTGTCCATAGGTGCGTGGATTTATCTCTGGGCTTTCTATTTTGTTCCATTGATCTATATTTCTGTCTTTGTGCCAGTACCATACTGTCTTGATGACTATGGCTTTGTAGTAGAGCCTGAAGTCAGGCAGGTTGATTCCTCCAGTTCCATTCTTCTTTCTCAAGATTGCTTTGGCTATTCGAGGTTTTTTGGTATTTCCATACAAATTGTGAAATTATTTGTTCTAGTTCTGTGAAAAATACCGTTGGTAGCTTGATAGGCGTAGAAGACGATGGCACCCCACTCCAGTACTCTTGCCTGGAAAATCCCATGGACGGAGGGGCCTGGTGGGCTGCAGTCCATGGGGTCACTAGGAGTCAGACACGACTGAGCGATTGCACTTTATTTTTTCACTTTCATGCATTGGAGAAGGAAATGGCAACCCACTCCAGTGTTCTTGCCTGGAGAATCCCAGGGATGAGAGAGCCTGGTGGGTTGCCGTCGATGGGGTCACACAGAGTCGGACATGACTGAAGCGACGCAGCAGCAGGAGCAGCTTGATAGGGATTGAACTGAATCTATAGATTGCTTTGGGTAGTATACTCATTTTCACTATATTGATTCTTCCAATCCATGAACAGGGTATATTTCTCCATCTATTTGTGTCTTCTTTGATTTCTTTCACCAGTGTTTTATAGTTTTCTATATATAGGTCTTTTGTTTCTTTAGGTAGATATATTCCTGAGTATTTTATTCTTTTCGTTGCAATGGTGAATGGAATTGTTTCCTTAATTTCTCTTTCTGTTTTCTCATTGTTAGTGTATAGGAATGCGAGGAATTTCTGTGTGTTAATTTTATATCCTGCAACTTTACTATATTCATTGATTAGCTCTAGTAATTTTCTGGTGGAATCTTTAGGGTTTTCTATGTAGAGGATCATGTCATCTGCAAACAGTGAGAGTTTTACTTCTTCTTTTCCAATCTGGATTCCTTTTATTTCTTTTTCTTCTCTGATTGCTGTGGCCAAAACTTCCAAACTATGTTGAATAGTAGTGGTGAGAGTGGGCACCCTTGTCTTGTTCCTGACTTTAGGGGAAATGCTTTCAATTTTTCACCATTGAGGATAATGGGTTTACTGTGGGTTTGTCATATATAGCTTTTATTATGTTGAGGTATGTTTCTTCTATTACTGCTTTCTGGAGGGTTTTTTTTTTTTTGTTGTTGTTAATCATAAATGGATGTTGAATTTTGTCAAAGGCTTTCTCTGCATCTATTGAGATAATCATATGGTTTTTATCTTTCAACTTGTTGATGTGGTATTTTACATTGATTGATTTGTGGACATTGAAGAACCCTTGCATCCCTGGGATAAAGCCTACTTGGGCATGATGTATGATCTTTTTAATATATTGTTGGATTCTGTGTGCTAGGATTTTGTAAAGGATTTTTGCATCTATGTTCATCAGTGATATTGGCCTGTAGTTTTCTTTTTTTGTGGCATCTTTGTCAGGTTTTGGTATTAGGGTGATGGTGGCCTCATAGAATGAGTTTGGAAGTTTACCTTCCTCTGCAATTTTCTGGAAGAGTGTGAGTAGGATAGGTGTTAGCTCTTTTCTAAATTTTTGGTAGAATTCAGCTGTGAAGCCATCTGGTCCTGGGCTTTTGATAGCTGGAAGATTTCTGATGACAGTTTCAATTTCTGTGCTTGTGATGGGTCTGTTAAGATTTTCTATTTCTTCCTGGTTCAGTTTTGGAAAGTTATACTTTTCTAAGAATTTGTCCATTACTTCCAAGTTGTCCATTTTATTGGCATATAGTTGCTGATAGTAGTTTCTTATGATCCTTTGTATTTTTGTGTTGTCTGTTGTGGTCTCTCCATTTTCATTTCTAATTTTGATTTTGATTCTTCTCCCTTTGTTTCTTGATGAGTCTGGCTAATGGTTTGTCAATTTTATTTATCTTCTCAAAGAACCAGCTTTTGGCTTTGGTGATTTTTGCTATGGTCTCTTTTGTTTCTTTCGCATTTATTTCTGCCCTAATTTTTAAGATTTCTTTCCTTCTATTAACCCTGGGGTTCTTCATTTCTTCCTTTTCTAGTTGCTTTAGGTTTAGAGTTAAGTTATTTATTTGACTTTTTTCTTATTTCCTGAGGTAAGCTTGTATTGCTATGAACCTTCCCCTTAGCACTGCTTTTACTGAGTCCCATAGGTTTTGGGTTGTAGTGTTTTCATTTTTATTCATTTCTATGCAGATTTTGATTTCTTTTTTGATTTCTTGTATGATTTGTTGGTTATTCAGCAGCGTGTTGTTCAGCCTCCATATGTTGGTATTTTTAATAGTTTTTCTCCTGTAATTGACATCTAATCTTATTGCATTGTGGTCAGAAAAGATGCTTGGAATGATTTCAATTTTTTTGAATTTACTAAGGCTAGATTTATGGCCCAGGATGTGATCTATCCTGGAGAAGTTTCCCTGTGCACTTGAGAATAAGGTGAAATTCATCATTTTGGGGTGAAATGTCCTATAGATATCAATTAGGTCTAACTGGTCTATTGTATCATTTAAAGTTTGTGTTTCCTTGTTAATTTTCTGTTTAGTTGATCTATCCATAGATGTGAGTGAGGTATTAAAGTTCCCACTATTATTGTGTTACTGTTAATTTCCCCTTTCATACTTGTTAGCATTTGTCTTACATATTGCAGTGTTCCTATATTGGGTGCATATATATTTATAATTGTTATATCTTCTTCTTGGATTGATCCTTTGATCATTATGTAGGGTCCTTCTTTGTCTCCTTTCACAGACTTTAGTTTAAAGTCTATTTTATCTGATATGAGTATTGCTACTCTTGCTTTCTTTTGGTCTCTATTTACGTGGAATAACTTATTCCAGCCCTTCACTTTCAGTTTGTATGTGTCCCTTGTTTTGAGGTGGATCTCTTGTAGACAGCATATATAGGGGTCTTGTTTTTGTATCCATCAGACAGTCTTTGTCTTTTGGTTGGGGCATTCAATCCATTTACATTTAAGGTAATTATGGATAAGTATGATCCCGTTGCTATTTACTTTATTGTTTTGGGTTCAAGTTTATACTCCCTTTCTATGTTTCCTGTCTAGAGAAGATCCTTTAGCATTTGTTGGAGAGCTGGTTTGGTGGTGCTGAATTCTCTCAGCTTTTGCTTGTCTGTAAAGCTTTTGATTTCTCCTTCATATTTGAGTGAGATCCTTGCTGGGTACAGTAATCTGGGCTGTAGGTTTTAAACTTTCATCACTTTAAGTATGTCCTGCCTGGCGTGAAGAGTTTCTATTGAAAGATCAGCTGTTATCCTATGGGAATCCCTTTGTGTGTTATTTATTGTTTTTCCCTTGCTGCTTTTAGTATTTGTTCTTTGTGTTTGATCTTTGTTAATTTGATTAATATGTGTCTTGGGGTGATTCGCCTTGGGTTTATCCTGTTTGGGACTCTCTGGGTTTCTTGGACTTGGGTGGCTATTTCCTTCCCCATTGTAGGGAAGTTTTCAACTATTATCTCCTCAAGTATTTTCTCATGGTCTTTCTTTTTGTCTTCTTCTTCTGGGACTCCTATGATTTGAATGTTGGGGCGTTTGACATTGTCCCAGAGGTCTCTGAGGTTGTCCTCATTTCTTTTAATTCTTTTTTCTTTTTTCCTCTCTGTTTCATTTATTTCTACCATTCTATCTTCTACCTCACTTATCCTATCTTCTGCCTCCGTTATTCTACTGTTGGTTCCCTCCAGAGTGTTTTAACCTCATTTATTGCACTATTCATTATTGATTGACTCTTTTTTATTTCTTCTAGGTCCTTGTTAAACATTTCTTGCATTTTCTCAATCCTTGTCTTCAGGCTATTTATCTGTAACTCCATTTTGTTTTCAAGATTTTGGATAATTTTCACTATCATTATTTGGAATTCTTTATCAGGTATATTCCTTATCTCTTCCTCTTTTGTTTGGTTTGGTGGGCAATTATCCTGTTCCTTTACCTGCTGAGTATTTCTCTGCCTTTTCATCTTGTTTAGATTGCTGTATTTGGGGTGGCTTTTCCATATTCTGGCAGTTTGTGGTTCCTCTTTATTGTGGAGTTTCCTTGCTGTGGGTGTGGTTGGACAGGTGGCATGTCAAGGTTTCCTGGTTAGGGAAGCTTGTATCGGTGTTCTGGTGGGTGGAGCTGGATTTCTTCTCTCTGGAGTACAATGAAGTGTCCAGTAGTGAGTTCTGAGATGCCAATGGGTTTGGTGTGACTTTGGGAGCCTGTATATTGAAACTCAGGGCTATGTTCCTGTGTTGCTGGAGAATTTGTATGGTATGTCTTGCTCTGGAACTTGCTGGCCCTTGGGTGGTGCTTGGTTTCAGTGTAGGTATGGAGGCTTTTGATGAGCTCCTATCGATAATGTTCCCTGGAGTCAGGAGTTCTTTGGTGTTCTCAGGATTTGGCCTTAAGCCTCCTGCCTCTGGTTTTTGGTCTAATTCTTATAGTAGCCTCAAGACTTCTCCATCTACACAGCATCAATGATAAAACATCTAGGTTAATGATGAAAGTTTCTCCACAGTGAGGGACTGTGGAGAGGGACACAGAGTTACATGGAGAAGAGAAGAGGGAGGAGGAAGATAGAGGTGACCAGGAAGAGAAGAGGGGGAATCAAAAGGGGGGAGAGTAAGCTAGCCAGTTATCTCTTCCCTATGTGCTCTCCACAGTCTGGATCCCTCAGAGATGTTCATGGAGTTACACAGAGAAGAGAAGAGGGAGGAAGGAGACAGAGGTGGCCAGGAGGATAAAAGGGGGAATCAAAAGGAAAGAGATCCAGACAGTAATCAGTTCCCTAAGTGTTCTTCACAGCCAAGAATACACAAAGAGATTCACAGAGTTGGGTAGAGAAGAGAAGAGGGAGGGAGGAGACAGAGGCAACCTGGCGGAGAAAAAGGAGAGTCAAAAGGGGGAGAGAGCAATCAAGCCAGTAATCTCACTCCCAAGTAAAAATGGGTACTGAAGATTGGGTTCTTAAAGGTACAAAACTGATAACAAATGCCAAAAAGCAAAAATTAAAAATCTAGAGTAGAGGCTAGACTCTCAAAAATACAATATTAAAAAAACAAAACAAAGTAACAAAAATTATAAAATATATATATATATATGAAGTTTGCTTTAAAAATAGCATCTTTTTTTTGCAAGGTAAAAATAGGTTATAAAAATGAAAATTAAATGAGTAATAGAGGACTTAAAAGTAAAAAACAAAATTTAAAAAAATTAAAAAAATGATAATAGTAAAAATATATCTAGGACTTTCTCTGGAGCTATTGTAGACAATGTGGGGTCAGTTCATTTTCAGATAGTTCCTTGATCCAGCTTATACTTCTCAAGATCTATAGGCCCCTTCCTATGTAGTCGGTGCTAACTACAGGGTTTTAATCTATTGCACCTGTCACTTCCAAAATGGTTCCCTCTATTTTAGCTTCTTCTGTTTGCTGGTCTCTTCAGTGTCTGCCCTGACGCAAGGGGGCGGTGGTGGTCACTTTTTTAGGCTCACTTGTTCAGTCGTGCTGTGGGGAGGGAGAAATACTGCAAACAAATATCACTGGCATGTGTGGGGAGTGCTCGCAGTTTTTGGCCGCACTGGGTTTGCCCCCTGCTCACGGCATGTGTGCTTTCCCAGTCTACACTGCTCAGGCTCTACGTTGCTCTGCCGAGAACTGTCTGAGGGAAGCTCTGGGTTGCGTGCACTTCCCAGGTCTAAGCTGCTCAGGTTCAGGTTCTTGGGTACTCCACAAAGGCACAGACTTGGTTGGGCCTGTGTTTTGTGCCCTTCCAAGGTCTGAGAAGCTCAGGTGACCAGGTTGCTTGGTGAGCGCAGGCGCCCCCAGCTGGAGGCTGCGTCTAATCGCCTCCCCTGTCCCAGCCACTCGTTTTTCTGGGTGTACAACCAGCGCGCATTCTCAGGTGTGCCATGTGTCTTTCTGGGGAGCTGATCTCTGGCTGCGACCCTCCTGGCGGATGTCAACCATCCAGAATCCCAGGAAGTCTTGGTTAGCAACGAAGCCTGCTTGCAGTTGGTAGAGGATGCCTTTCTGGGGCCGTGATTGCCCCGCTTCCAACTCTGGCTGCCCTTACCTGCCTGTCTCTGGCGGGGGATGGGCCGGTCCGCAGCCACTAGCTCTGCTCAGTCCTTTGTTCTGTGAGCGGGCCTGGCAGTGTCTTAGGTTAGGGCTTTTCATGGGATAGCTATCCCACAGTCTGGGTTGCTATCTCGTTAGTTCCCTCAGATTGCCCTCAGGGCATTCAGACCCGGTCCTTACCCTAAGCAATGCAGCCCCTGCCTCCCTGTCCAGCCCCTGCTTGCTAGTGGCGGATGTAAGCGTCTGGGCTGCTTCTCTGCTGGGAGTTGCTGTTAGGCACGTAATCTGTGGGTTTTATTTATTTATTTATTTTTTCTCCCAGTTATGTTGCCCTCTGAAATTCCAAGGCTCACCACAGACCCATCAGTGAGAGTGTTTCCTGGTGTTTGGAAACTTCTCTCTTTTTTAAGACTCCCTTCCCATGACAGATCTCCTCCCCTGCCTCTTTTGTCTCTCTTTTTCTTTTATCTTTTGTCCTACGTCCTTTCGAAGACAATGGGCTGCCTTTCTGTGTGCCTGATGTCCTCTGCCAGCATTCAGAACTTGTGTTGTGGAATTTGCTCAGCGTTCAAATGTTCTTTCGATGAATTTGTGGGGGAGAAAGTGGTCTCCCTGTCCTATTCCTCCACCATCTTAGGACCGCCCCCCAGCACAGACTTTTAAGATCCAGCTCAAATCCCACAGTCTCCCCAAAAGTTCCCAGTCCCATGCAACTGATTTCATTCTTTCCTGACATGGATCCCTTTTAACCACTATTTGTTTGACAATTAATCATGCTGACAGGAGTTCTTGCATAACTGTTTCTATGTGTAGCATTTGTGTGTGTGTGTGTGTGTTCAGTCGTGTCCGACTCTTCGCAACCTGCCAGGCTCCTCTGTCCATGGGATTCTCCAGGCAAGAATAACTGGAGTGGGTTGCCATGTTTATGTCTTTCTTCCACCCAAGCTCTGGATTCTATCCCTTCTACCTTCAGAATAGTCTCCTCTTTTCCTATTCAGGTATCTACTATTGCTAAAAAAATTTAAAGGTTTACGACTAAAACCCTCCCATGTTCCTTCCGCCCTACTTGACTCCTAGCTGTTGTTTCATCTCTTCCTCTTCTCAGCTAAATCTCTGAAAAGATTCTCCTTTTTTTCGCAGTGCCACTTATACCTCCACCCACTGCTTTACGGTTTTAACCTCACCACTTTCCTAAAATTGTTCTCATAAAGGTCTCCGGTTACCTGTTGCTGTTGTTCAGTTGCCCAGTTGCCTATTTGCTACCAAATCCAGCAGGTGTTTTAAGCTTTAATCTTTGTTTATTCAACAAAATTTATTAGATATATACTGTGCACATGGAGCTGGAAATATGATGGTAAGAAGTACAGATGTCCTTCTAGAGCTCAAGTCTGGCACAGAAGTCAATTACGTAACAAGATATGGCCTTAGTTGATGGTGGCTGCTCCCTCCTATCTGAACAACTCTGATATTGGCTTCTGAGATGCCATCTTTTCTGGACCCTCTTTACCTGACTGTGCCTTAATGGCCTTTTGCTGGCCTGCTCTTCCTCTACCTGTCCTGTGATTACAGGGGTTCCTTTCCTTCTGGTTCCTTCCTTGGCAGCCTTCTGAATCTATATCTCAAGTTTCCACATGATCTCATCCAGGTCCATGGTTCCATCTCTGTACTACAGGCTGATACAACCAAACCTATATCTTCAGTCCAGAGTTTTCTCCTAAGCTCCAGACTTGCTCTACTGAACAGCTTCATGTGGATGTCCACAAGTGGTCCAAAATAAACAAGTCTCAAATCGAATTATTATTTACCCTAAATTTGTTCTCCTTTGTAGTCCTTAAATTAGTACATGGTACCTTGTCATCATAGCCTTAAACCTTGGCATCATCCTCAATGTCTCTGTCCTTCAAATCTCACAACCAGTTGGTCACCAAATTGTATTGATTTGCTTTGATGGGTCTCAAATGAGTCTTTATTCCTATAGCCAGTGCCTTAATTCAATCTTATAATTTCTCTTTTGGATCCATTAGTCCTACCTCCCTGCTTCTGGCCTTGGTTTCTTTCAGTCAGGTCCATGCATCAAGTAGATGCATCTAAAGTGGAACCCAATTATGTCACTTTCATATCTCTAATTGAATATCTTTTGATAGCTCTCCACAGATGTCCAGATAAAACTCAAAACTCATATCATGACCCATAATGCCCCACCTGCCCACCTCCTCTCTCTCTTCATCCAGAATTACCCAGTTCCTTGGATGCCTCATAGTGTCTCATATATTCTGGTATTTGTCCTTGAAGCTCTTTCTACTGATCTTGCCCCCTCTTCATGGCATTCTTTAACACTCATATCACACACTGCTCCACCTAAACAATTTCCCTGATACTTCCCTTCTCCAAGGTGAGATTAGATGTCCTTCCTCAGTACATCCATAAAATATTCCACATGTATTCTTTGTGGAACATTCATCTTGATTTTTACAATTTTTAAAATTTATTTATTTATTTGGCTGATCCAGGTCTTAGTTGTGGCACATGGGATCTTTAGTAGTGGCATGTGAACTCTTAGTTTCACCATGTGGCATCTAGTGTCCTGGCCAAGGATTGGATCCAGGTCCCCTGCATTGGGAGTAGCCACGGGACCAGCAGGGAAGCCCCGTAAGTGTTTTGGATTTTAATCATTTTAATAGGTATGTGGTATAATCACATTGTAGTTTCAATTTGCAATTTCCTAATGATATATGATGATGAGCAATTTTCATATTTTTATTAGACATCTGGATATCTTCATTAATAACAGATTCAATTTGCTAAGACATTTTAAAGAAAATTTACCTCTGTTTTCATGAAGGATATTAGTCTATAGTCTTATTACAATGTCTGTCTGCTTTGGGTATCCTATTAATTTTGGTCTCACAGAATGAACTGGGAAGTGGTTTTTCCTTTCCAATGTTCTGGAAGAGTTTGTGTAGAATTGGCATTATTTTTTCCTTAAATGTTTGGGAGGATTCACCAATGAATCCATGTGGGTGTCCAGTTTTCTTTATGGGAATCTTTTAAACTATACATTCAATTTCTTTTATAAATATAAGGCTATTCAGACTATTTATTTCTTTTGGAGTGATTTTTGATAGTTTGTGTCTTTCATGGAATTTTTTCATAGATTTTACCCTTGGGGTTTTAAAAATTTTGCTCTCTAGATACTCTGTGTTTATATAGGCCATTTAATTTAAAAACTATGCTGATAGTTTCTTAGAATTTTCTAAGGTTTGATTTGGAAAACTAGACTGATAGCATAACAGTGTATAAACTAGTACGGTTAAGATGTCCCTAAGATGACACCACCCTTATGGCAGAAAGTGAAGAGGAACTAAAAAGCCTCTTGATGAAAGTGAAAGTGGAGAGTGAAAAAGTTGGCTTAAAGCTCAACATTCAGAAAACAAAGATCATGGCATCTGGTCCCATCACTTCATGGGAAATAGATGGGGGAAACAGTGGAAACAGTGTCAGACTTTATTTTTGGGGGGCTCCAAAATCACTGCAGATGGTGACTGCAGCCATGAAATTAAAAGACACTTACTCCTTGGAAGAAAAGTTATGACCAACCTAGATAGCATACTGAGAAGCAGAGACATTACTTTGCCAACAAAGGTCTGTCTAGTCAAGGCTATGGTTTTTCTAGTGGTCATGTATGGATCTGAGAGTTGGACTGTGAAGAAAGGTGAGGACCAAAGAATTGATGCTTTTGAACTGTGGTTTTGGAGAAGACTCTTGAGAGTCCCTTGGACTGCAAGGAGATCCAACCAGTCCATTCTGAAGGAGATCAGCCTTGGAGGAATGATGCTAAAGCTGAAACTCCAGTACTTTGGCCACCTCATGTGAAGAGTTGACTCATTGGAAAAGACTCTGATGCTGGGAGGGATTGGGGGCAGGAGGAGAAGGGGACGACAGAGGATGAGATGGCTGGATGGCATCACTGACTTGATGGACGTGAGTCTGAGTGAGCTCTGGGAGTTGGTGATGGACAGGGAGGCCTGGCGTGCTGCAATTCACGGGGTCGCAAAGAGTTGGACATGACTGAGTGACTGAACTGAACTGAACTGAAGAAAATGTAAAAGTAGTATTACTTGATTGTCACGGGGTCACATATTTTAATATAAGTAAAAAAAATTGAGATATTGATATTAGAATATCTTTAACTATAAAACATTTTTCACAGCTCTATTTTGCAGATTACAATTTGATATTTTAATAAGATTACTGAAATTTTAAGTATTTTGTTTTGGTATGAATAACTGTTAGTATTATTGTATTAATCACTATTAGTAACTATAAGTATTAATACTTAAGATAAGAATATTACTGATAGATTAAGCACTTCTGTTTATATAAATTAACCTGTTTTCCTTTTTACATTTCTTGGGGTAATCATTCAACTCCTCTGGGCTTCAATTTATTCACTGGTAAAAATGAGGCAATTAGACTAGATATTTTCTAACATTTCTTCTAGAATGTTATTATTTCAATACTTAGAACTTACCATGAAAAAAGCTTGTGATGTTAACTGTGAATCAAAGTATTTATTTTTAAAGTGCTTTAACCTAATTATGTTAGTTTAAACATAAGTATACACAGATACCTAGTAAATACTTTGTAGAGAGTGTGAAATGAGTTTTTTCCAAATTTATTTATTTGTAAGCTGCCAATTGAAAGTAATATTGTTTGGGGAAGAGAAGAAATGGGGTCACAAATAAAATTGTTACACTCCATGTTCCAAAGGAAGATAAATGCTTAATTTAAAGCTATCTATCTGAAAGCAAAGCCAGAGGGACACTTGCTTAGTGTCAGTTCTTTTGTTTATTAATCTTACTAACAAGAGAGGTAAAATGGAATGTTTTTGAAAGGACACCTTGGCACCATTGCAGCATTTGTTTAAAGTACAGGGTTAAATTGTGGGAATTTAAGTTCTTCAGGAATTCTAGAAATCAAGTTTGTTTTGGGGAAGAACTTGATCAGAAACAAAACAGTTTTCGCTGAATGTTACATTGTCTGGACACTCTTCACCAGCACATGGACACAATTTATTCTTTGATGAGAGCCATGCTCTAGTTCAGATAAAAAAGTTTCACAGAGGATCTTGGTAGGATATATTTAAAAGGAAACGTTTAAAAATCATATTATGATTACAACAAACTGTATAAAGATATAGATTAAGTCATTGTTTCTCCATTGCTCATTCTTGGAAGATTTTTAAAACTAAAAATTAAACATTTTAAGGAAAAGGTTCTGGAAATCTTGAGGGTGGCTTACCACTCAGTTTGTCTTTCTATCCCAGAAGAAAATTACACATTTTAAATAAAGTTAAGCTCAGGTTGGGCTTCCCAGGTAGTGCTAGTGACAAAGAACTTGCCTGTCAATGCAGGAGATGGAAGAGACACGGGTTCAATCCCTGGCTTGGGAAGATCCCTGGAGGAGGGCATGGCAACCCACTCCAGTATTCTTGCCTGGAGAATCCCATGCATGGACAGAGGAGCCTGGTGGGCTACAGTCCATACAGTCGTACAGAGTCAGGCACGATTGAAGCGACTTAGCCCACACCCAGGTTCAGGTCAGTTTGGTGTTTTGGAAGCTGTAGTGGATGCTCCTGGTAGTGCCTTGAAACGCCTCCCCCAGGACCACGTTAGACTTCAGCCACAGGTAGTGGACAGTTCACCTCAACCTCAGACTCACCTCTCACTGACAACCACCCCCCTCAAATGAATGCCCCATCTCTCCACTTCCCGATAGTGTCCTTTTCCAGGCCATGGGAGCCCTTGAGGCCTAAAGGCAAATGTATCCCCAAAGTGGAGAGGAGAAATGTCCTCAACTAAAGGGTCCAGACTAGTGGATATACGATCCAACCTGTAGTTCTTCTGGTGGACAGTTCTGAGAAGCACCTGCTCATTTCTAAAGGGGTGCTGGGCATGTCCCTGGTGGCTCAATGGTAAAGAATCCACCTGCCAAGGCAGAAGAAGTGGATTTGATCCCTGATCTGGGGAGATCCCACATGCTGTGGAGCAACTAAGCCCCATGCACCACAACTACTGAGCCTGTGCTCTAGAGCCTGGGAGCCACAACTACTGAAGCCTGAGTGCTCTAGAGCCTGTGCTCCTCAACGAGAGAGGCCACAGCGAGGAGAAGCCCACACATCAAAACTAGAGAGTAGCCCCCACTCACTGCAACTAGATGAAAGCCCAGGCAGCAACGAAGAGCCAGCTCAGCCAATACATAAATAAATAAACAGGTGCTTGTCCTGGAATCAAGTCCCAAACACTCCCAACAGAAATCTTGATAATACGTCCTTGTGTCACATTTTCTTCCCTCTCTCATTCTTTCTGCTCTCCCACTCCCTAGGATTAATTCCAAGATCAACTACTTGTACCCAAATGTTTGTCTCAAGGTCTGTTTCAGAGGACTATAACACATGACTTTGGTTTGAGAGTGATCCTCACAAACAGACCATGAGGATGGGATTCTGGAATGGGATCACTTACCTCACTGATAGGATAAGCAGGATGGTGGTAATCCCTGGCCTGCATCTCAATTTCTGGGAATCTCACCTGGGATGGAATGAAACAAGAAGAAATGGGTTATCCAGTATCTCTGTCCCTAGAATGGTTTGGGGGTAAAGGATTGTGGAATTTGTTAGCATTTGTTAACTGCCTTGGAAGCCTTGAAAAAAGAAAGTAACAAATTCTGATCAGCCAACTGTCAAATTAGGGCACACTGAAAGCCAGAAGGTCACCTTGGCAGTGTTTAGAGTGACCAATATCTCCTTAGCCATAGGACTTCCATAATGATAATCAGGCTCAGAGTATAATTTTAAGGGTGGCAGAGCTGCAAAGGAATAATTAGGCTCAGAGTGTAATAGTAAGGGTGGCAGAGCTGCAAAGGAGATGAAATTTGCAGCTTGCACAAGTCTCCTTTGCTAGTATCATAGCTCTGATAGCAAAGGAAAGGGACTGATGCTTGGGTTAGACAATTTTGGGAGATGTGCTTGAACAGCTTGAATTCCTGGTTTTCTCTGAATCTTCCACACCAGACAAAGCAGCTCTTTCTCCCTCTTTAGAGAAGAGCAGCCTCCCCTTAGCTGGAGACTATGCAGTGGCCACCTGAAGAAGATGTCTTGTAAGATGACTCTAATGACCTCAAAATTGAACCATTTTTCTACAATTGCCATGAGAAGAATAACTAATGCCAAGTCTGAGCTGAGAGAGAAAACATAGTTCTTGATCTGGGAACAGATAGCTTTTACTGAAAGAACTGTAGGAACTGGCTAATAATTACTGGCAGGAGTTTGGAGAACATGTGTGGGAATAGATCTTGAATGTGCTGGACCAGAGTGGCAGAATATAAGACTGGATAGAGGAGAGTTTATTGACATGGGAACACACTTTTATGATTTAAGATTTAACAACCTGGCAAGGAGAGTTGGTGCTAACAGGGTATTGGAATGACTTCTTGAAATTTGGTGGCCTACACCAAATGAGATGGAGAGGCTGGAATTGCCTTGTCAAAGTACTAAAGAAGAGGTTAATGACTCAAAGAGGCAGGAATGTTAGAATGGATTTATGTCATATGTTGAGAAAACTAGCCTACTGTTTTCCCAGGAAGAGCCCAGAGGCCACTCTGTTTACTAAGGCATGAAAGACTGTATTAATGAGAATGGCAATAATATCTTTGAGAAAATTAGACTTATCTAGACCAGAATTCACAGTAGGAAATGATGTCACAAGATTGGGCTCTCTTGCATTAATTGAGATGATAGAGTAACAGCAGGGGGCAGGTAGTGGTACTCCAAATATCTCTGGCAAAGTAGCAGCAAAGCTGAAGGGGCAACTGAGGTTCCTTGATGTGTAGGGAGCACAGTGTACCTCATGTTCAAGGTGGAAGGCGGTAGAGTGTAGTTTTACTTATAAAACCCAAAAAAGCAAGAGCTGGTTAGCAGAAAGTTGATGTCAACTGTTATATAATGGGAAAGTGTTATCCTATAACTATTATTTTATGTCCATTGGTTGAAAAGGTGGCCAGTGCTCTTTGAAGGATGCTATCTAAGCCACTACAAATATATAGAATAAATATTTACCTACTTTCTCTAGAGTACCATAAGCAACTTATCAAAGTAACTTTAAAATGCAATCCTTTCAAAGGTAGTTGGATAAGAGGGCTGAATTGACTTGATACCAAGTGATCTAAAATGTCAAGTCCCGTTTCATATACTATACATGTTTCAGTGCCATTCTCCCAAATCATCCCACCTTCTCCCTCTCCCACAGAGTCCAAAAGACTGTTCTATACATCAGTGTCTCTTTTGCTGTCTCGCAGAGGGATGGTACGGGGAGGGAGGAGGGAGGAGGGTTCAGGATGGGGAACACGTGTATACCTGTGGTGGATTCATGTTGATATATGGCAAAACAAACACAATATTGTAAAACAATAAATTGTAAAACAATATTGTTAAAAAATAAAATAAAATGTCATGTCCCACACTTAAGAGTGGGAACTTATGGATGCCAGGTAATAAATGAAGTCCTGGCTCCAGTCCATCTTACAGTAGTTTCAATTGATCCAGATGGGTCCCTGTAGCAGTCAGATGGGTCCCTGGAATTTTCTTAACAGTTTTACATTCGTTCCCTGCCATGTGGAATAAAATCCATATGGTGGGGAGGATCAGGCAGAAATCTCTAAAATTGTACTCCTTTCCCCCTGGTAAGATAGTAATCCAAAACCAATATTGCACTCTGAGTAGAACTGCAGAGATGGGCACCACCTTCAAAGATGTAAAGAATGCAGAGGTAGCACCTTCTGCATTCACCTGTAAGGCCCCTGCTAAAACCACAAGCATCATGGTAGGAGACAGCTGACTACCATAAACTCAACAAAGTGTCAGAACTGATCGTGGCTAATATACAGTTAATATACTTTTTCTGGAACGTATCAATGCAAGCTCTGGCATGGCATGTGGCTGCTGATTTGACAAACTTTTTTTTTCAATCATTAAGAACATCAAAAGTGTTTATGTTAACATAGGAAGGATAGCACAATGCATGTTAACCTATTGTCACTCTCCTCTCCTCTCTTCCACAGGGAAGCCTGCAGGTATCTTGTTCATCTTGTTATTCCACGGAACCTTGTTCTGTTCCCCTATGCTGATAAATCAGGCTGATCATATCTGGTGAAAGGAAGTGGAAAAGACTCCTGGTGCTCTATAAGACACACACAAGCCAGAGAATGGAAGATTCAGACCCTGCAGATTTTAAGGGTCCAATGGTCTGGAGGATGCTGGGACACGCCCTCCAAGTTAAGGACATTAAGATGGTAACTTTGACTCTTGAAGTTAAATGCTGCTCTCACTCATATTTGGCGAAGAGTTGGAAGCTTCTCGTTTGAAGTGGGACTCAGAGCAAGACAGAGTACTCTGCTGCAGGCTCAGGCTGTGATGCAAGTGGCTCTCCTGCTCAGGCTATATGACAGATTATCAGTACTACAAATATCTGTGGTAGAACATTATGGCATCTCTGACAAGCTCCAACAGAAGACTAACAGTACAGCCATTAGGTTCTGGAACAAAGGCCTGACCTCTCATTGTTTGAAAAGCAACCCTTGGCATGCCTCTGTGCCTAACAGACTCTCAGAATGTGCTCCCATATGATATCAAGTTATGAACCAGAGCTACCCATCATGAGCTAGGTGTCAGGTTCATCAAATCATAAGGTCAGATAGTAACAGTAACAATCCATTATTTGATGCAAATGATACATCTGGGATCAAGCCTGAGTAAGTCCAGAGGGCACATGTAAGTTACATACACAAGTAGCCTAGGTTCCCGTATCATTTACTTCTCATGCAGTGATGTATCTCCTTAACCTACTCCTGTGATCCATGAAGAATCCCCTATGGTCAGTTGTATCACTATTTATTGGTGCAATAATGTTTTGTAATAACCAAAAAAATCTTTGATACTCAACCATAAGCATTCATTATTGAGGTGTCAAGGGCCAGGTGAGAATTGGCTAGGGAGGTTTTCTGATCTTGACTGGGCTTTCTCACATCCTAGGATTAGCTGCTAAGTCACTAGAACGACTTAGTTCTGCTCCACGCATCTCTTTCTTCATCAGACTATCCGTCATGTTTCCATATCAGTGGCAGAAGCATGAGAGAAGGCAGACCAATCATTCAAGTATTTTTCAAGTTTTTGCTTGGATCAGATTTATTAACATTCTATTGACTCAAAGAAAATCACATGTCTAAGTTCAAAGTCTCAAGTGAGGCAGAATGTTCCACCCAGAAAGCAAAAGCAATGGAATTTTATGAGAAAGGGCATGGAGACAGGGAGAAGTGAAGAAGTAAGGCTACTGCTGAGGTGTTAAATACCAGATGGCAGAGAAGGAAAATGTGGGCCTTGTTCCTGGGTGGACCAGTTTGATATTTGGTGTGAGCCAAAAATGGCTGGTTTTCACACTTAGCCTCTCTCAGAGGTGGCTAGAAGGATTAGTGACTGGGAAAAAATGTTCCTGACAGACACAGCTTCAGATAGCGTACTTGGGTCATTCATGGTGATGGAGAAAGATGTGGCCTGAGTTAAGGATAAATATAAATTTTTCTATAACATTTTTTTTTTTTTTTACAGGGAAGTGTGTAGATTTTTGTATCATGGAATGAAAACAAAAGAGTATTCAGCTGAGGAGGCAAAGATAAGGTGGACAGGATGATTCTTTTAGTAGATTTCAGCCAGCCTTGCCCTTGACCACTTGAGGCTTGCACAACAAACCCATAAGTGAAGTAAGTGTGATGGCAGAGACAGAGGTTATGCATGAATGCAACAACTTGGGCTTTTTCTAAGGCTAATATAGTTATGTCACTATTGAATACGCGATCTGTCAGCAGTAAAGACCAGTGATTTTGTAACACTCCAGAAGATAAATTAGTCACTTGGGAGCAAGTTATTTGCATTAATTTTCTTCCATCTTGGAGGAGGAAGCAACTCTCTCCCATTGTAATTAATTTGTGTTCTTGTTTTCCCTTTCATCAGTCCCTCTGTCATCATTACTGATAGTCTACAGAATGCCTACTACCAACATGGTATCTTGCATTACTTCACCTCTGATCAAGAACTATTTTGCGGCAAATGAAGAGCACCATGAATTACTGGATCCATGATCCTAACATATGCAGCATTATCTAGAAGCAGTCAAAAAGGAACCACAAAATGAACTATTACTTAGACACCAGCTGCTTAGACACCAGCTTGGAGATGACAGCGTGCAGGGTTGGGGTGCTGTTTTTCAGGATGGGATACATGCACTGTTCCAAAAGCCAGTATGTGATTCCACATCCCCAACTGCTAGGATTCATGCAGCTAAGAGCCAAGGGGATAGAAAGAGGACTGGCCCTCCAGCATTCTCAGAGACCTACAGGCATAATGGTGCTTCCCACCCTTACCATCTTGGAGGTCACCAAGGTGGTCACCTTACCACGGGATTGGAGGTTATTTCAGGGGAACAGGAAAAAGCTAGCACATTTCTATCAAGAAGCACAGTAAGATTTAAACAGAACTGCTGCCAACTGATCCTGCTGGACTGCTCATGTCTCTGGGGCAACAAGCAAAAAAAAAGGGGAGTTAATGTGTTGGTTAACAAGGAGCTAAAATTACAACTACAAAATGAAACAAGGAAAATATATCCGGAACTCATGCAATTCAGTGATTTGCCTGATTCCTGATGCTTCCATGCCTGGTGTGAACAGCAAACAGACAAATGTGGTAACTGTAGCTGAAAAGGGGCACAGTAATCAAGGCCCTAGATCTCTGAAAGGATGAAGGTCTGGGTCACTCTACTAGGCAGCTAAACTAGACCTGCTGAATTTCTGGAAGAGAGCAAGCAAAGTTTCTGGAAGAGAGCAAGCAAAGTCTCAAATTGGTAGTGCAGGAAGAGGATGATGAATATGAGTTTTGGTCTTTGGTTCAGTTGTAGCAACAGGAGCGATAGCTTGTCTCACTAATCCTCCTGGGTAGTCTTCAACAGACTGTGACTCGTCATCACTTTGAAGATATGGTGATGGGTAGACTTAACATGGGACTCAATTCTGAATAGGCAAGGGGTAGACAGCAGGAAACACTTCTTTTGTCCCACATCACATCCTTTTGTCAGCTTCTGCCATCAGCTCACTCTGAACCACATTGAAACTACCTACAATTTAATCTCTGATGACAAATATCTGAATTTGATGGTATATCTAACTAATGCACAAGCTGTGAAAAGCTTTACATGCTAATAAATACTACCAATAAGTTCCAGACCCACAATAAACGTGATATATAAGCTTCCAGTTGTCACAAAAAACTTCAATCCAGTATTACTTTCTGCCAGAAATTTAACAACTCTTATGATACAAGTGTACATAATACTTTTCATGCTAAAGTATTCACAAAAATTGAATCATTCACTTTGCCAAATTCACTTTTTTTTTTTTTTTTTCTGCATTGAGTCTATTTTTGATCACTAACCTCACACTGACTTCATTCTACATGCTCCTTGCATCTCTGAAATACTCCATCTTGGTACTTTATTTAGGCTATTCTATTTCTCAGCAGGGACCTTTATTTTGGTAACAAGACATACTGCCAACTTATTATAAATGCTTTATTTATTTTTTAACACAGAGGAAGCTTGGTGGCAGATCTGTAGCCACTTGATGTTTTTATAACTAAGAATTACAGTTCAGGCTCTCTTATAGAATGTAAAGGTGCACTAACACATGTACATGTAATTGTTATGAAAATTAAGCTTAGTCACTAAAAGAAGATTCACTATCTGAACTTTCTTCTGTGTTTTTTTCACCTTCACCATCAGGCACTGGAGCATCTGGCCTCCTGAAAGAGAAGGAAAAAAAAAAAAAAAAAGAAATTTAATGGTTTTTCTAGTTGAAAAAAAAATCACTTACTGTAAATTAGGTTCATCCTAGAATATTGCTGCTAATAAATCTGCCAAGTCTGCATACTTAACTGAGAGCCTCCTGCTCTCTACCACAGCATGCTTCTCACAGGCTTCTCCAGTACCATGGGGATTCAGTGCTATTCCTATACAGGCCATGGCACCACTTCCTCCTGCCAGTCCTTACACAGTGTGCTACTTCAGCACTTTCTGCTTCTCATTACCACGGAGACCCAACGACAGACAGAGATGTGATCTGGAGAGGCTGGCATGACCAGTGCTAAATCCTTGCAGCCTCCAAGTGTCTGAACGGTACAGAGAGAGGAAAGCTAGAAGTGGGAAAAAAAGAAAACTTTCATGTTCAGGAAAGCTGAAGGGAGTAATTTAAAAATGGAAGAGATTTCAAGAATGGCCAGTAAGAAAAACAGGCCATACAGAAATCTTGTGGGGGAGGAGAGTGACTGTTCAAAGGTGGTTCTTAATATCTGCTGAGTGTTTTCACTTATATGCTTTATCATCAGATAAACATAAGAAGAATTAGTTCATAAAAATAATGTCTTGAAGATTCCCTAGGCAGAAGATGATGTGAGAATGGTTAAACTCCAGCTTTGTATAGATGTGCTATAAAAAAAACCACAGGAAATTTATTGGTGTCATTAAAACAGTCAAATTGATAGGTTTCATAGTGTTTGTTAATAAATCATTTTAATCAATGTGGCAGCACAATCACTCAGCACCCATTCACTCTAACCAAAAAAGCAAATTAAGCAAAGTATACCTGGGGGAAACTAAGAGGGAAAGGAAGACTAATACAGCTGCTCTGTTTTAGTAATTAAAAGCTACAAAACTTATTTTTCTCTCAGGCTCCTTAATTCTTAATAAGATTTAAGATACCAACAAACAAAACTCTTCTTTGCCACAAATATAATAATTATTGCTAAAATAAAATGTATAGTCTCCTACTTACTTGTTATTATGAATTATGTTATTAGTTATTATGAATTATGGCCGAATTCTGACTTAGTTTTTAATACCATGTCTGTCATGCTATGAAACAGAAGAAATGCTGGCATTGCTCCCTAGCAATGGGTCAAACATAAACCCCTTTGCTCTACTGTACAATTTTAGATTATGGGGGGGTGGTCCTAAGATGGTCGAGGAATAGGACAGGGAGACCACTTTCTCCCCCACAAATTCATTGAAAGATAACTTGAATGCTGAGCAAATTCCACAAAACAACTTCTGAACATTGGCAGAGGACACCAGGCAGCCAGAAAGGCAGCCCATTGTCTTTGAAAGGAGGTAGGACAAAATATAAAAGATAAAAAGAGAGACAAAGAGTGAGGGATGGAGACCCATTCTGGGGAGGGAGTCCTAAAAGAGAAGTTTCCAAACATCAGGAAACCCTCTCACTGGCGGGTCTGTGGGGAGTTTTGGAATCTCAGAGGGCAACATAACTGGGAGGAAAAATAAATAAATAAAACCCACAGATTACGTGCCTAACCACAACTCCCAGCAGAGAAGTAGCCCAGATACTCGTATCTACCACCAGCAAGGCGGGGCTGAACGGGAGGCACGGGCTGCACTGTTTAGGGTAGGGACTGAGCCCGAATGCCCTGAGGGCAATCTGAGGGAGCTAACATGAGACAGCAACGCAAACAGTGTGATAGCCAGAGAGAGAGAAGAGAGAAGAGAGAAGAGAGAAGAGAGAAGAGAGAAGAGAGAAGAGAGAGAGAGAGAGAGAGAGAGAGAGAGAGAGAACTTTCCCGTGAAAAGCTCTAACCTAAAGCACTGCCAGCCTGCTCACAGAACAAAGGACTGAGCTAATACCACAGGAGAGTTAGCCGGCTTTGGACTGGCCCATTTTGTTCTGGAGGCAGGGAGGCAGGCGGGCAATAGCCAGAACCAGAAAGGGGCAATCTCCGCCCCAGAGACAGCATCCTATACCAAACTGTGAGCAGGCTCCCAGTTGCTAACCAAGTCTTCCTGGAATCCTGGACGATTGACATCCGCCAGGAAGATTGCAGCCAGAGATCAATTCCCCAGAGGAGACACACACAGCACTCGTGAGACGGTGCTCCCGCTGTGCATCCAGGAAACCCAGAGGCTGGGACAGGGGAGGTGATAAGATGCCCCACCCCACCTGGGGAGAGTGCGCTCGCCAAGCACCTGGTCGCCTGAGCTGCTCAGACCTAGGAAAGGCACAAAACGCAGGCCCAACCGAGTCTGCGCCTTTGTGGAATACAGGAGAACCTGAACCTGAGCGGCTTAGACCTGGGAAGTGCATGCAACCCAGGGCCCACTTTAGACAGTTCGCCTGCAGAGCAACCTGGAGCCTGGGCAGTGTAGACTGGGAAAGCACACACGCCATGAGCAGGGGCAAACCCAGTGTGGCCCTGACAATGCGAGCACTCCCCACACACGCCAGTGATATTTGTTTGCAGTGTTCCTCCCTCCCCACAGCATGACTGAACAAGTGAGCCTAAATAAGTGATCACCACCGCCCCCTTGTGTCAGGGTGGAAATTAGACACCGGAGACTTGCAAACAGAAGAAGCCAAAATAAACAGAGGGAACCTCTTTGGAAGTGACAGGTGCAACAGATTAAAATCCTGTAGTTAGCACTGACTACATTGGAAGGGACTTATAGACCTTGAGAAGTATAAGTTGGAACAAGGAACTATCTGAAACTGAACTGACCCCACACTGCCTGCAACAGCTCCAGAGAAATTCCTTTATTTTTCTATTATCATTTTTTTTAATTAAAAAAATTTTAAGTCCTTTATTACTCCATTAATTTTCATTTTTACAACCTACTATTACCTTGCAAGAAAAAAAGACCCTATTTTTAAAGCAAATTTCATCTATTTTTTAATACAATTTTTGTGATTTTGTTTTTTTAATATTGTATTTTTGAGAGTCTAACCTCTACTCTACATTTTTAATTTTTGCTTTTCGGTATTTATCATCAATTTTGTACCATTAAGAATCCAATCTTCAGTACCCATTTTTACTTAGGAGTGTGATTACTGGCTTGATTGCCCTCTCACCCTTTTGACTCTTTTTATCCCCTAGGTCACCTCTATCTCCTCCCTCTCCCCTTCTCTTCTCGCTTAACTCTGTGAATTTCTTTGGGTATTGCGGGCTGTGGAGAACACTTAGGGAACTGATTACTGGCTAGGTCTGTCTCTCTCCTTTTGACCCCCTCTCTTCTCATCCTGTTCATCTCTATCTCCTTCCTCCTCTTCTCTATATAACTCCGTAAACCTCTCTGGGTGTTCCAGGCGGTGGAGAGCACATAGGGATTTGATTACTGGCTAGATTGCTCTCTCCCCTTTGATTCCCCTCTCCTCCTCCTGGTCACCTTTATCTTCCTCCTCCCTCTTCTCTTCTCCACGTAACTCAGTGAACCTTTCTGGGTGTCCCTCACTGTGGAGAATCTTTTCTACATTAACCTAGATGTTTTATCAACAGTGCTTATGAATGGAGAAGTCTTGAGGCTACTATAAGAATAAGACTGAAAACAAGAGGCAGGAGCTTAACCCCAAAACCTAAGAACACCAGAGAACTCCTGACTCCATGGAACATTGATAGATAAGAGCTCATCCAAAAGCCTCCATACCTACACTGAAACCAAGCTGCACCCAAGAACCAACAAGTTCCAGAGCAACAAGACATACCATGCAAATTCTCCAGCAACACAGGAACATAGCCCTGAGCTTTAATATACAGGCTGCCGAAGGCCACACCAAACGCAAGACATCTCAAAACTCACTACTGGACACTTCATTGCACTCCAGAGAGAAGAAATCCAGCTCCACCCACCAGAACACCGACACAAGCTTCCCTAACCGGGAAACCTTGACAAGCCACTTGTCCAACCCCACACACAGGGAGAAACCTCCACAATAAACAAGAACCACGAACTGTGAGAATACAGAAAGACCACCCCAAACACAGCAATCTAAACAAGGCAGAGAAATACTCAGCAGGTAAAGGAACATGATAAATGCCCGCTGAATCAAACAAAAGAGGAGGAGATAGGGAGTCTACCTGAAAAAGAATTCAGAATAATGATAGTAAAAATGATCCAAAATCTTGAAAACAAAATGGAGTTACAGATAAATAGCCTGGAGACAAGGATTGAGAAGATACAAGAAGTGTTTAACAAGGACCTAGAAGAAATAAAAATGAGTCAATCAATAATGAATAATGCAATAAATGAGATCAAAAACACTCTGGAGGGAACCAACAGTAGAATAATTGAGGCAGAAGATAGGTTAAGTGAGGTGGAAGATACAATGGTGGAAATAAATGAAGCAGAGAGGAAAAAAGAAAAAAGAATTAAAAGAAATGAAACAACCTCAGAGACGTCTGGGACAATGTCAAACGCCCCAACATTCAAATCATAGGAGTCCCAGAAGAAGAAGACAAAAAGAAAGACCATGAGAAAATACTTGAGATAGTAGTTGAAAACTTCCCTACAATGGGGAAGGAAATAGCCACCCAAGTCCAAGAAACCCAGAGAGTCCCAAACAGGATAAACCCAAGGCGAATCACCCCAAGACACATATTAATCAAATTAACAAAGATCAAACACAAAGAACAAATACTAAAAGCAGCAAGGGAAAAACAATAAATAACACACAAAGGGATTGCCATAAGGATAACAGCTAATCTTTCAACAGAAACTCTTCAGGCCAGGAGGGAATGGCAGGACATACTTAAAGTGATGAAAGTGAAAAACCTACAGCCCAGATTGATGTACCCAGCAAGGATCTCACTCAAATATGAAGGAGAAACCAAAAGCTTTACAGACAAGCAAAAGCTGAGAGAATTCAGCACTACCAAACCAGCTCTCCAACAAATGCTAAAGGATCTTCTCTAGACAGGAAACACAAAAAGGGTGTATAAACTCAAACCCAAAACAATAAAGTAAATGGCAACGGGATCATACTTATCAATAATTACCTTAAATGTAAACGGGTTGAATGCCCCAACCAAAAGACAAAGACTGGCTGATGGATACAAAAACAAGACCCCTATATATGCTGTCTACAAGAGATCCACCTCAAAACAAGGGACACATACAGACTGAAAGTGAAGGGCTGGAAAAAGATATTCATGCAAATGGAGGCCAAGAAAGCAGGAGTAGCAATACTCATATCAGATAAAAGACTTTGAAGTAAACTCTGTGAAAGAAGACAAAGAAGGACCCTACATAATGATCAAAGGATCAATCCAAGAAGAAGATATAACAATTATAAATATATATGCACCCAACATAGGAGCACCACAATATGTAAGGCAAACGCTAACAAGTATGAAAGGGGAAATTAACAGTAACACAATAATAGTGGGAGACTTTAATACCCCACTCACATCTATGGATAGATCAACTAAACAAAATTAGCAAGGGAACACAAACTTTAAATGATACAGTAGACCAGTTAGACCTAATATCTATAGGACATTTCACCCCAAAACAATGAATTTCACCTTTTTCTCAAGTGCACACGGAACCTTCTCCAGAACAGATCACATCCTGGGCCATAAATCTAGCCTTGGTAAACTGAAAAAAACTGAAATCATTCCAAGCATCTTATCTGATCACAATGCAGAAGATTAGATGTCAAGTACAGAGAAAAAACTGTTAAAAATTCCAACACATGGAGGCTATCCAATATGCTTCTGAATAACCAACAAATCACAGAAGAAATAAAAAAAGAAATCAAAATCTGTATAGAAATGAATGAAATTGAAAACACA
Source organism: Bison bison bison (assembly GCF_000754665.1). Classification (NCBI taxonomy): domain Eukaryota; kingdom Metazoa; phylum Chordata; class Mammalia; order Artiodactyla; family Bovidae; genus Bison; species Bison bison. Next base: position 7,220,929 of record NW_011494899.1, on the reverse strand, counting down.
ATAACCCAAAACCTATGGGACTCAGTAAAAGCAGTGCTAAGGGGAAGGTTCATAGCAATACAAGCTTACCTCAGGAAATAAGAAAAAAGTCAAATAAATAACCTAACTCTAAACCTAAAGCAACTAGAAAGGGAAGAAATGAAGAACCCCAGGGTTAGCAGAGGGAAAGAAATCATAAAAATTAGGGCAGAAATAAATGCAAAAGAAGCAAAAGAGACCATAGCAAAAATCACCAAAGCCAAAAGCTGGTTCTTTGAGAAGATAAATAAAATAGACAAACCATTAGCCAGACTCATCAAGAAACAAAGGGAGTAGAATCAGATCAACAAAATTAGAAATGAAAATGGAGAGATCACAACAGACAACAATGAAAGACAAAGGATCATAAGAGACTACTATCAGCAACTATATGCCAATAAAATGGACAACTTGGAAGAAATGGACACATTCTTAGAAAAGTATAACTTTCCAAAACTGAACCAGGAAGAAACAGAAAATCTTAACAGACGCATCATAAGCACGGAAATTGAAACTGTAATCAGACATCTTCCAGCAAACAAAAGCCCAGGACCAGACAGCTTCACAGCTGAATTCTACCAAAAATTTAGAAAAGAGCTAACACCTATCCTACTCACACTCTTCCAGAAAACTGCAGAGGAAGGTAAACTTCCAAACTCACTCCATGAGTCCACCATCACCCTAATACCAAAATCAGAAAAAGATGCCACAAAAAAAGAAAACTACAGGCCAATATCACTGATAAACATAGATGCAAAAATCCTTAACAAAATCCTAGCAAACAGAATCCAACAACATATTAAAAAGATCATACATCATGCCCAAGTGGGCTTGATCCCAGGAATGCAAGGATTCTTTAATATCTGCAAATCAATGTAAAACACCACATCAACAAATTGAAAGATAAAAACCATATGATTATCTCAATAGATGCAGAGAAAGCCTTTGACAAAATTTAACATCCATTTATGATAAAAACCCTCCAGAAAGCAGGAATAGAAGGAACATCATTTCAGTTCAGTTCAATTCAATCGCTCACTCGTGTCCGACTCTTTGTGACCCCATGAATCACAGCATGCCAGGCCTCCCTGTCTATCACCAACTCCTGGAGTTTATCCAAACTCATGTCCATCGAGTTGGTGATGCCATCCCTCAACACAATAAAAGCTATATATGACAAACCCACAGCAAACCCAATGGTGAAAAATTCAAAGCATTTCCTCTAAAGTCAGGAACAAGACAAGGGTGCCCACTTTCACCACTACTATTCAACATAGTTTTGGAAGTTTTAGCCATAGCAATCAGTGAAGAAACAGAAATAAAAGGAATCCAGATTGGAAAAGAAGAAGTAAAACTCTCACTGTTTGCAGATGACATGATCCTCTACATAGAAAACCCTCAAGACTCTACCAGAAAATTACTAGAGCTAATCAATGAATACAGTAAAGTTGCAGGATATAAAATTAACACACAGAAATTCCTTGCATTCCTATATACTAACAACGAGAAAACAGAGAAACTAAGGAAACAATTCCATTCACCATTGCAACAAAAAGAATAAAATACTCGAGAATATATCTACCTAAAGAAACAAAAGACCTATATATAGAAAACTATAAAACACTGATGAAAGAAGTCAAAGAGGACACAAATAGATGGAGAAATATACCATGTTCATGGATTGGAAGAATCAATATAGTGAAAATGAGTATACTACCCAAAGGAATCTATAGATTCAATGCAATCCCTATCAAGCTACCAACAGTTTTTTTCCACAGAACCAGAACAAATAATTTCACAATTTGTATGAAAATATGGACCTAGAGGAATCAATACTATGGTACTGGCACAAAGACAGAAATATAGATTAATGGAACAAAATAGAAAGCCCAGAGATAAATCCACGCACCTATGGACACCTTATCTTTGACAAAGGAGGCCAAGAATATATAATGGAGAAAAGACAATCTCTTGAACAAGTGGTGCTGGGAAAACTGGTCAACCACTTGTAAAAGAATGAAATGAGAACACTTTCTAACACCATACACAAAAATAAACTCAAAATGGATTAAAGATCTAAATGTAAGACCAGAAACTATAAAACTCCTTGAGGAAAACATAGGCAAGACACTCTGCGACATAAATCACAGCAGGATTCTCTATGACCCACTTCCCAGAGTAATGGAAATAAAAGCAAAATTAAACAAATGGGACCTAATTAAACTTAAAAGCTTTTGCACAACGAAGGAAACTATAAGCAAGGTGAAAAGACAGCCTTCAGAATTGGAGAAAATAATAGCAAACGAAGCAACTGACAAAAAAGTAATCTCAAAAATATATAAGCAGCTCCTGCAGCTCAATTCCAGAAAAATAAACGACCCAATCAAAAAATGGGCAAATGAACCAAACAGACATTTCTCTAAAGAAGACATAGAGATGGTTAACAAACACATGAAAAGATGCTCAACATCACTTATTATCAGAGAAATGCAAATCAAAACCACAATGAGGTACCATCTCACTCACACTGGTCAGAATGGCTGGTATCCAAAAGTCTACAAGCAATAAATGCTGGAGAGGGTGTGGAGAAAAGGGAACCCTGTTACACAGTTGGTGGGAATGCAAACTAGTACGGCCACTATGGAGAACAGTGTGGAGATTCCTTAAAAAACTGGAACTAGAACTGCCTTATGACCCAGCAATCCCACTACTGGGCATACACACCGAGGAAACAAGAATTGAAAGAGACATGTGTACTTCAATGTTCATCGCAGCACTGTTTATAATAGCCAGGACATGGAAGTAACCTAGGTGCTATGTAGTTTCTGAGCAACTTTGGGGAAGCTATTTAACTAGACTGTGTACCCAACTGACTGACTGGATTGTTGTGAATATTAGGATGAATTACTAACTGCAAAATACACTAAACAATACGTGGCACATTGTTGTTGTTCAGTCACTCGGTGGTGCCCCGACTCTCTGTGACTCCATGAACTGTAGCATGCTAGGCTTCCCTGTCCTTCAACATCTCCCAGAATTTGCTCAAACTCATGTCTATTGAGTGGGTGATGCCATCCAACCATCTCATCCTCTTCTCCTCTTGCCTTCAGTCTTTCTCAGCATCAGAGTCTTTTCCAATGAATCGGCTCTTTGCATCAGGTGGCTGAAGTATTGGAGCTTCAGCTTCAGCATCAGTCCTTCCAATGAATATTCAGGACTGATTCCCTTTAGGATTGACTGGTTTGATCTCCGTGCAGTCCAAGGGACTCTCAAGAGTCTTCTCCAACACCACAGTTCAAAAGCATCAATTCTTCAGTGCTCAGCCTTTTTTATTGTTCAACTCTCACACCTGTACATGACTACTGCAAAAACCATAGCTTTGACTATACTGACCTTTGTCAGCAGAGTGATGTCTCTGCTTTTTAATACGCTGTCAAGATTTGTCATGTGGCACATAGTAGGTATATTAAATAATGGCTATCTATTATTATGATTATAATTCTCATTGTTACCATGTACCTACTACTTGGTCAAGAAAGTTTTTAGGTGCTGCAGGTACAGAAACAAATAGTAAGTAGTTGCTGCTCTGAAGTTGATAATTTAGTGGGGGAGACAGAAATAAATAAACTATTCTTATACAGTGTGATACACAAAATATAGTTGTACTAACTACACTTGTTTGAAAGGAAAAGGTAATTCATTCTACTAGCGTTAGTCACAGAAAACTCAAGAAAGGTCAATACACTTGTGAAGGATGTTGGGATAGGCATGAATTTGTCAGGAACAGAAAATGTGGGAATACGTGGGGATGAGAGCATTCTGAATAAAGAAAAAAACAGGGATGGTGCAGCACAGTGCATTTGGGACCTATAAATCTTTTGGTAGCTAGGGTGTAGGAAAGTAACTGGGGTAAAACAGTAGAAGAGATTAGGTCATTTGGTAGGGACAACAGGTGGAGAGTGGAGAGAAGTTATATGAAATGTCAGCTTTCAGTGAAATTACACAACTAAGTTTAGGAATTTTAAGAAGTCATTTTTAAAAAAATTTAAGTATGGTTGGTGTACGTACTTATATAAGTCACAGGTGTACAATGCAGTGATTCATAATTTTTAAAGGTAATATTCTATTTATAGTCATTATAAAATATTGGCTATATACTCTGTGCTGTACAATATATCCTTGTAACTTACTTATATTATACATAAGTTTGAACCTTTTAATCCCCTCTTGATATTGCCCCTCCCCACCTCTCTCCCCCAACTGGTAACCACTAGTTTGCTCTCTATATCTGTGAGTTTGCATCTTTTTTGTTATACTCACTAGTTTGTTGATTTTTTTCAGATTCCACACGTATAAGTACTGTCATACAGTATTTGTCTTTCTCTGTCTCACATGCTTCACTTAGCATAATACCCTCCAAGTCCATCCAAATGGTAAAACTTCATTCTTTTGTATGGTTGAATAATATTCTATTGGATATATATACCTATATATATATATATATATATAAAACCATTCATCTGCTGATGGACACTTAAGAAGTCATTTATTTTTTTAATTGAGATATAATTCACATACCATAAAATTCACCATTTAAAATTGTACAAATTAGAGGTTTTTTTTTTAGTATATTCACAAGGTTGTACAACCATTACTGCTATCTAATTTTAGAATATTTTAATTACTCCAAAAAGAAACCTAAAACTCATTAGCAGACACATTCCATTTCCTTTCACTCTCATCCTCTGATGACCATGAATCTACTTTTCTGTGTCTATGGATTTGTCTATTCAGGACATTTCATATAAATAGGATCAAGGCTATTTAACCTTTTTGTCAGGATTCTTTCACTTAATAAAATGTTTTCAAGGTTCTTCCATGTTGTAGCATTTATCAGTACTTCATTCCTTTTTATGGCCGAATATTATTCCATTGCATGGATATACCAATTTGTTTATCCATTCATCAGTTGATGAACATTTAGGTTATTTCTACTTTTTGGCTGTTATGAGTAATGCTAGTGGAACATTTGTGTACAAGTTTTTGTGTGAATGTATGTTTAGAATACTTGAGTACAAACCTCAAGTAGAACTGCTGAGTCATGTGATTACTCCATGTTTGACTTTCTGAGGAACTGTCAAACTGTTTTCCCCAGTGACTGCATCATTTTACATTTCCACCATCAGAATATGAGTTATAATTTCTCCATATCCTTGCCAACACTTGTTATTCTCTGTCTTCGTTCATTTCTTCCTTTTCTCATTTCTTTTATTGTGGTATAATACACGTAACATAAAACTTACCATCTTAACCATTTAAAAGTGTACAGTTCAGTGGTGCTGAGTACATTCACGGTATTGTGCAATCATCACCACTTAACCAACCTCCAGAATTCTTTTCATGTTGCAAAACTGAAACTCTGTACCAGTTAAACAATAACTCCTCATTTCTCTCTCCTTCTAGCTCGTGACAACCACTCCTCTACTTTCTGTCTCTAGGACTTTGTCTACTCTAGGTACCTCATGTAGGTGGAATTATACAATACCTGTCTTTTTGTGACTGTCTTCTTTCATTTCTCATGTCTTCAAGATTCATCCATATTGTACCATGTATCACAATTTCTTTTCAATTTTAGGATTAATAATACTTCATTGTATGCAGATAATACATTTTGTTTGTCATTATTCACAAATGCCACTTGTGAATGGGCATTTGGGTTGTTTCTACTTTTGGACTATTGTGAAAAATGCTGCTATGAACATGAGTATACAAGTATCTATTTGAGTCTCTGCTTTCACTTTTTTGAGTATATATATGCTGAGAAGTGATTTTTGGAGAAATTGCCATACTGTTTTCCATAGCAATTATAATTTTACATTCCCACCCAGAGTGCACAAGGGTTACAATTTCTCCATATTCTTACTGATACTTTTTTGCTTGCCCTCATTCATTTTTAAAATAAATTTAAAGTTACTTTGAATTGTAATTGCTATGAAAACAAAAGAAAAGCTACATACTAGAGTTCCTTTTGTTATATAAAAAACTTAAAAAATTGTGAAAATCAAATGAGGTTAAAACATGAAAACATTTTTTAAGTTATAATGCTTTAAAAATGTTACTGTAATAATAAAACTCTTAACAGCATTTCCAGACTGGATATTCATATTAATATTCTTAGGGGGAATAGTATTTGGCTTTTTAATGATCAGAACTGCTCTGGCTTGATTGTGTATGTGTGTGTGTGCGCACGTGCATGCACATACCTTTTAATTTTCTTTCACAGAAAGAAGTTTTAAAGATATGTTTTAAATGGTTGCAACTTTAAACTACTAGTCACACTTCACTACTAAAATGTGGAAATGAAGATTTCATAATACTCTCAGTGTTTTAAACATATAAATGAATCACTACAAAAGACTTCGTCAGCAAAATGCAGAAAAAAATATGAAGTCAAATTCATGATTTATCATGTATATATTTTTAAAAATCTCAATCTTTAGTGGTTATCTTGGTAACTATATTTTAATAAGCATATTTATATAATTTGTGGCATTAAGATTATCAATAAAAGTCTTAGTAAAAGCAAAATTTTTAAAGCTTAACTTTAAACTTCTTACTGTTTAATTTCTTTAAAAAGAGATACTTTCAAAGATTACTAGGTTGACCTCAACTAAAACTGAGCCAAAATTTAGAAAGGAAAGGACTGCTGCTGCTGCTGCTAAGTCACTTCAGTCGTGTCCGACTCAGTGAGACCCCAGAGACAGCAGCCCACCAGGCTCCCCTGCCCCTGGGATTCTCCAGGCAAGAACACTGGAGTGGGTTGCCACTTCCTTCTCCAGTGCATGAAAGTGAAAAGTGAAAG
>NW_011494899.1:7213194-7213949 GCF_000754665.1 Bison bison bison | reverse complement strand
GCCTGTGTTGCAGGCAGATTCTTTACCATCTGAGCCACCTATGCAATAGCAATAAGTGGTCTTAAGGAAACAGCCAAACACTGAATTCTTGAACTAAGATTACATTGACTATATAAAGACATTTGGGATAGTTAAAAAAAAAGAGACAATTTTGACTACAGTAACTAGTAAGACTTATTTCAGCATTACACTTACTCAAACTACACAGTTTGGTCTTTTCTATTCTGAATGCCCATCAAGGCAGGTATACCTGTTCTTTGCTGTGGTAAGCAGATTCCCCAGCCAGAGAAATGACATAATGCCTAATATGATAAAGAAAAAGAAAGCTAGCTATTCTAGGTAAGATGGGTTTCTGCCATTTGTCTTGGGGTTCTTACATCCCAACAGCTCCCCTAACTTCTTGCTTGCTAGACACTGGCAGACCCCAACTGTTTTTAACACTACTTCTTCAATATTTTTATTATCTCTTATCTCTTACTGTTGTGAAGCAAAAGTTAGAACTGGACATGGAACAACAGACTGGTTCCAAATTGGGAAAGGAGTACATCAAGGCTGTATATTGTCACCCTGCTTATTTAACTTATATGCAGAGTACATCATGAGAAATGCTGGGCTGGAAGAAGCACAAGCTGGAATCAAGATTTCCGGGAAAATATCAATAACCTCAGATATGCAGATGACACTACCCTTATGGCAGAAAGCGAAGAAGAACTAAAGAGCCTCTTGATGAAAGTGAAAAAGAGGAGAGTGAAAAA
>NW_011494899.1:7211899-7213094 GCF_000754665.1 Bison bison bison | reverse complement strand
GAAAGCGAAGTCGCTCAGTCGTGTCCGACTCTTAGCGACCCCGTGGACTGCAGCCTACCAGGCTCCTCCGCTCATGGGATTTTCTAGGCAAGAGTACTGGAGTGGGTTGCCATTGCCTTCTCCGAAAGGACTAACCATATACAAATCAGTACTTTTTAGCAAACAGGATGCTGTGTGTATGTTATTTCTGTCATCTTTCTCCCATTTACATAAACAAGACTGTCAACCACAATCCCTGCTGTCTTCATCCTTTCCTTATACCGTTTCTTATTTCAGTCACATAATCCAGGACTGGCAGGTCAGGAGAATCATTCTCTGTAGAGACCAGCATAAGGGAAGGCTCATAAACCAAATGGGGACAATCAGAATGCTTCCCTAGAAATGAGCTATGGACTATGGAGAAGGGGTTCTCTTTCCTTTCAGTTGGTGAAACTAGCAATATTACAGCCATTTAAAATATAAAGCAAATATTATTTGCTAACTCCTTGTTTTCCAGGAGGTAGCTCATCAGCAGTAGGAGAAAAGTGGATTATTATGCCACGTTTGATTAAAGGCAGACCGAGGAACAGGTGAGAGAAAATACCAACCAGCCAGCAATAATAGTGCTGTGGCCCTGATTTTGTACTGCTTAGACTTCTTAGGGATGTGAGTCAATAACTTCCCTTTTTACTTTAGGTAGTTTGAGTTATGTTTCTGTGATCCTCCTGTACATAAAGGAGTCTTAAAATATGAATATCATTGATCTGATTTGTTTTCATTAAAAACAGATTTACATTTGTGCTTAAAATCAAAACCACTTTGATGGCAAACATTATAAACATTCTTTAGAAAAACATTTATTTATGTAGGTAAATAGTTTAAAGATATTTTTCATTTTCTTTCAATTTAAAACAGTGGAATTTAAAGCAGATGAAGTGCCAAAAACATTGTTAGTACAAATATTGCTGAGTAGCAGGGTTGTGGGGATAGGGTGTGATAGTTATTCGAATCACTTTTCAATATCAACTACAGCACACACAGTTATAATGTCACATGATACTTGTTGATTAGTGTCGTTCTCAGTGTTAGTTGCTCAGTCATGTCACTCTTTTAGACCCCATGGACTGTAGCCCACCATATTCCTCTGTCCATGGGATTCTCCAGGCAAGAATACTGGAGTGGGTTGCCATTCCCTTCTCCAGGGGATCTTCCTGAC
>NW_011494899.1:7209489-7211720 GCF_000754665.1 Bison bison bison | reverse complement strand
GGTTTTTTCCAGTGGTCATGTATGGATGTGAGAGTTGGATTATAAAGAAAGCTGAGTGCCCAAGAATTGATGCTTTTGAACTGTGGTGTTGGAGAAGACTCTTGAGAGTCCCTTGGACTGCAAGGAGATCCAACCAGTCCATGCTAAAGGAGATCGGCCCTGGGTGTTCATTGGAAGGACTGATGTTGAAGCTGAAACTCCAATACTTTGGCCACCTGATGCGAAGAGCTGACTCATTTGAAAAGACCCTGATGCTGGTAAAGATTGAGAGCAGGAAGAGAAGGGGATGACAGAGGATGAGATGGTTGGATGGCATCACTGACTCAATGGACATGGGTTTGGATGGACTCCGGGAGTTGGTGATGGACAAGGAGGACTGGTGTGCTGTGGTTCTTGGTGTCGCAAAGAGTCGGACACGACTGAGCACCTGAACTGAACTGACTCTTGTGATCTAAGTCTCCAACAGTGGACTAATCACAGTTTTCCGACAGTGTTTTTTCCTGTCCTATACTTTCTAGCCAGTATGCCAGCCAGTGGTCAAGGACCGGTTGTTGTTCGCTTGCTAAGTCATGTCTGACTGTTTGTGACCCCATGAACTACAGCACACCAGGCTTCCCTGTCTTTCACTATCTCCCAGAGTTTGCTCAAATTCACGTCCGTTGAGTAGGTGATATCATCCAACCATCTCATCCTCTGTTGCCCCTCTGTTTCATCCTCTGTCACTAATGACTGGTAACTACCTTGAATGGAATACCAGTTAAGCAAGAACTAGAAAAATGGAACAAATAAAAAAACCTGTTTCTGGAATTGCTCATTTGGGGAACTGAGATCAATTCTACGCTCAACTAGTCAAAATCCAACCTTTAATCCCTTATGTTGTTCAGTAGCAGGAGACAGCAAATCATCGGCAGATAAGGAATTCTTTTAGAGGGCAGGAAACTCTGCTGGATATGCCTTGAATATAATTAAATAAAGTTTTCTTGCTTTCCAGTATCCTTTTGTTTATCACTAATAAATCTCCTCTCATCTCAGTGATAAGTAGGCTGAAGTGGTTACTTTTATTCCTGGTAACCACAATCATGGTCACTGCACAGTCTGAGAAAAGGGTATAAATGTCTTTTGAATAGATATATCCAGAACAAATGCCAACTGAGCTGGTTCTGTTTAAAGCCTGCATAACTCGATTTTTTTAGCCAAATCAGTATGCTGCAAACTGCACTCTCCTACTAACATTAAGAATGTGACCAGTTAAATTTAAATTTCAGAAGTCTGTTCTTTACTACAAAGTTGAAAATACAGACTTTTCAGTTTGGGAAAACAGAGAATATAACTCAAAAGGATAATTACTCTGTGTACATTATATATGTCTGTGTTGAGACCACAATGGTATACAGGCAACTACGGGACTATAAACAAATTGTGATCTGAGAGCCTGGTAAATCCAGTTGTTTAGAACTTGCTACATATTCTTCCATTAAAACATTCATAAATCACAACTAACATTTACTGAACATTTACTGCTTGTTCAGAGCTGCGCTGAGTGCTTACTTAGTCTGAATGAATCTATAAAGGGTGAACTATTCTATTTCACATTTACGAGGAAACGGATGCACAGATTGATGAGGTAATTAGTTCAGGGTCATACAGCTAGAAAGGGGCAGTGCAGAATCTGGACCTCAGCAAGTAGACCATTTCTAAAGTCTGCCTTAGACTGAGACTTAACCACCACGGATTTCATCTCTTGCTAGACACGTTCAGAGGCTAGACTATTTATCTTAGAGTAGTAAAAGCAGTAATTACTAGTAATAGTAACCTTAGTTATGGGACATAAATGAAACCATAGAATAGGAGAGGGAGAAACATTTTTCCTTTTTCTTGGTAAGAGAATCTAGGCATTGACTGAAAAAATTTATAAGGCATGATTTATCTGCTCTGTATTTCTAAAACAGATCAACCTGAAAATTTTCTATTTTCTTTCCTTTCCATCAACTTGTGTGTATGATGACAAAGGTGACAAAGGTACTCTTTCACATCTTTTTAATTTACTGCATTTTTAAAAACTAATTTTTACAAGCTAAAAACTAATTTTTACAAGCTAGAACCAAGAACTAAGTCTTGGTTATATAAGCCCTGTGATCACTGACCTAGAGCCAGACATCCTGGAATGTGAAGTCAAGTGGGCCTTAGAAAGCATCACTACGAACAAAGCTAGTAGAGGTGATGGAATTCCA
>NW_011494899.1:7209211-7209389 GCF_000754665.1 Bison bison bison | reverse complement strand
GCTAGTAAAGTAATGCTCAAAATTCTCCAAGCCAGGCTTCAGCAATAAGTGAACCGTGAACTTCCTGATGTTCAAGCTGGTTTTAGAAAAGGCAGAGGAACCAGAAATCAAATTGACAACATCTGCTGGATCATGGAAAAAGAAAGAGAGTTCCAGAAAAACATCTATTTCTGCTTTA
>NW_011494899.1:7198748-7208752 GCF_000754665.1 Bison bison bison | reverse complement strand
AGAAAACGAAGATCATGGCATCCGGTCCCACCACTTCATGGGAAATAGATGGGGAAACAGTGGAAACAGTGTCAGACTTTATTTTTCTGGGCTCCAAAATCACTGAGGATGGTGACTGCAGCCATGAAATTAAAAGACGCTTACTCCTTGGAAGGAAAGTTATGACCAACCTAGATAGCATGTTCAAAAGCAGAGACGTTACTTTGTCAACAAAGGTTCATCTAGTCAGGGCTATGGTTTTTCCTGTGGTCATGTATGGATGTGAGAGTTGGACTGTGAAGAAGGCTGAGCGCCAAAGAATTGATGCTTTTGAACTGTGGTGTTGGAGAAGACTCTTGAGAGTCCCTTGGACTGCAAGAAGATCCAACCAGTCCATTCTGAAGGAGATCAGCCCTGGGTGTTCTTTGGAAGGAATGATGCTAAAGCTGAAACTCCAGTACTTTGGCCATCTCATGCGAAGAGTCGACTCACTGGAAAAGACTCTGATGCTGGGAGGGATTGGGGGCAGGAGGAGAAGGGGACGACAGAGGATGAGATTGCTGGATGGCATCACTGACTCAATGGACGTGAGTCTGAGTGAACTCCGGGAGTTCGTGATGGACAGGGAGGCCTGGCGTGCTGTGATTCATGGGGTCGCAAAGTGTCGGACACGACTGAGCGACTGATCTGATCTGATCTGATCATCATTTTTAAAAACTTAGATTTTTAAGAAGATTAAATAATCACTAAGAAGTAGCAAACAAATACTATTTATTTGGTAATTATCTGGCATTTTCTTCAGTTTTATAGACTTTCTAAAATTCAGTGATAGTAATTTTTGTAGGAAAATAGCCAGGCTCTCTTCTCTCTTATCAAGTAAACTGTTTTGGTTCAAAGTTACATACTCTTAGTTTCCAAACTGTTATAAACACAAGCTAATTGAGTAACAGTGTATTTTCTGATCAGTATTTATTCCTATATTAACCTCAGTTTTACTCTTTGTTCAGCGCAAACAGATTTAGACTACTTCTTCCTACAGTTACGTAAGTCTGTCTCACTACCTAGGGCTAAAAAAAAAGTTTATGTTTATACTTTAAAAGAGAAAAGAACCGTCTTTACTGAAAGTTCTTGGCTTAGGCTTAATATGTACCTAATATTTTAAATAAAAGCACACTCTTCCCTTGGATGGCACATTTTCTTCTTCATCTCAGACTTTCCCCTTAAAGCAAGGCTCCTTAACTTTTATGTAAACATGATTCCTAAAGTGACAGAAGTCCTCTTTAACAAGGTGGTTGATTCCACTTATCATATCTAGCTAAATGTAGTTGCAGCTGGTTTTCTAGTGGTAGTGGTGATAGGTTATAGTGAGTCACCCTACTCCAACCAGTGCCCCTTGTGACCAATGGCATGTACTCATGAGGTAATGGGTCAGAATTCAGGCTCCAGGCTGTGGTTGAGGAGCAGCTTTTCTGTAAGACAATGTTAACTGTTACTGGAATTCTACCCTAAAACTTGGCACCACCTTGCAGCTGAATGTTTCTCAACATTTACAGACAATGACGCGCGCTCAAACTTGCTAAGTGAGATACATCAAGAAAGTACTGGAGGTCCTAGGGGTTCTCCCCTTGGTAATTATCCACTAACTTCTTAAAAAGGTGATACCTAAATGGGATCTTAAAGAATATCAAATCAGCTTGGCCAATAACATGGGGGAAGGAAGTTTCATGGGGAAGAATACAAACTTTCAAAGACACCAGGAAAATGGTACAGTCTGAGAACTATATAAGTAGTCTGCTACAGCTGTAAGAGACAGGGATGCATGGATGATTGGCAAGAAATGAAGCCAGAGTCTTGATGATAAATGTATTTATTTGCAATTCTAAGATGTCAGAGCATATGTTAGGGACAGCAGAGAGTCACAGGAAGACTTGTATGTATGAACAGATGAACTATATGAAGACATCCACTTAAGTTTTTAGTGACGGACTGAAAGAGAATAGAAAACCAAAATGGAGCAATTAAAATAAATCAGGTGAGAAATGATGAAGGCTTGAACTAAACAGCAATGGCATGGAGGCATATGGTCAGATGTGAGATTAAAAATGAGGAAACCACAGTGACTGACATAGTGAGGGGAAGGGAGGAGGGCAGAATCAAGGGTGACTTTCAAGTTGCTAGTGTGGGTAGCCAGTTGAAGTAAAGGATTATGAAGGAGTTTTAGGCTAGGCAGGGGATGCAATGCAGCCAGGAGCGGGTGGAGGGAATGGAGAACTAGCATACGCTGATGCTTATAAGGCTGCTAATTTCCCATTTATTACATTTTCTCTAGAGAGAAAAATCATCATTTAAAAGGTCATTTTAGCTGTTAGTACCGATGCTCTACTGTGTATTTCCAGAAGCAAAAAAGAGGTCATGGTCAATGTTAGATGTTATATATTTACAACATATATTCCAATGAGTACCAAAATGGATTGGACCCATATGCTCAATTCACATTAAAGTATGTGTCACAATCCATCTGCTTTTAAAGTGTGTCAGAAACAATTTCCAGAACAAATGCCAAATATCCTGGAGATGTTTGGTTCAAACTACCAACCCATACCATTGTACTTGAACTGCTTGCTACTGAAATATATACTAAATGGAGATACGTGAAGGAAATCTGTTCTTCTAGACTTCAAAATATGTTTTTAAATTTCATATTTTGAAAGATAAAATGAGAAAAGGATTGCATATATGAAAGAAAAAAATGCATATATTTTCTTGAAGGGCTCAAGGCCAAGAATTCCAAAGTATACTGCTAGTATAGTATGAATGCCTGGAGAGCTAACATAGCTAAATACAGTGAGGTGAACTAAAACCCCCAAACTGGAAAGACTCTTTACATGTGTCTAGATACTTGCAAAAGAGAATAGTTCTGAATAATCCATTAAGATACATCTTATCCAGGATGAGCTGTGTAGCCAGGTTTGCCTGGATGGAAAACGTAACTGTCAAATTTTTGAGTCACAACTTTTCAAAAAAATTTTTTATAAAACTCACACAAACAATATCTAGTTCCATAATAACCATTACCATAGACTACTCTATTTATTTTCCCATCTGGCTCAACCTAGGTCATGTAGAGTAAATTTCCTATATACTAAGGTCTCATACATAAAAAACTGCTGAGTGACTGAACAACAACAAATTAGAAATAAGAAAAAGAGGATGGGGAGGGACGGAGAGAGAAAAAATGCAGCACAGGAAGAAAAAGGAACAATGCTTCTTGTGGATACTACTGCTGTCAAACAAAAATGTCATCAATTTCCATCTCTTTTGCATATACAGGTTCATCACCAATTTATTGAAAATACTCCTAAAATGTTTTAAGGCTAGTTTTAGTAGTATAGCATAGATTTTTCACTTTTTAAACATAGCAGACACGTTATTTGTGGAGGAGGTTTCCTTGACCATAAAACAATGTACAGGAAAAACATATATAGAGCTTGAAATGTTTTTATAAAGACTGATAAATTCAACACCTTGATAGTAATATCATTATATCATTAGAACTACTTACTCAAGAAGATCTGGGTCTAGTCCTTCTGATATCATTTTGTTTCTTATTGCCATCACTGGAACACCCTAAACAAAGAACACAAGATAATTCAATTATTAAATATGCCTCCTTCATAAAGACATACAAATAAACCAATGGAACAGAACTGAAAGCCCAGAAATAAACCCAAGCAACTAATATTGGACAAGAGAGCCAAGAATACTCAGTGGAGAAAAGAGTCTCTTCAATAAATGGTGCTGGAAAAATTAGATATTCACAGGTAAAAGAATAAAACTTGACCACTATCTTGTACCACCCATAAAAACTAACTTGAAATGGGTTAAAGACTTAAATGTAAGACCCCAAACCATGAAATTCCCAGAAGAAAACACAGAAAGCTCCGTGACATGGGTCTAGTAATGGTTTTACAGAAATCATACCTAAAGATTAAGAGACAATGTAAAAAGTAAACAGGTGAGACTACATCAAACTAAAAAGCTACACAGCAGAAGAAACCATCAGCAAAGTGAAAAGACAACCTATGAAGTGGGAAAAATATTTGTAAATCATATTCCTGATAAGAGGTTAGTATCTAAAATATATAGAGAATTCATAAAACTCAAGAGCCAAAAAAAAAAAATTAAACAAAAAATGGGCAAAGAACTTGAAGAAACATCTTTCCAAAGAAGATATATCAATGGTCAACAGATACATGAAAAGATGCTCAACATCACTAGCCACTAGAGAAATGCAAATTAAAATCACAATGAGATATCACCTCATGCCTGTTAGAATGGCCATGATTAAAAGACAGAAGATAACAAATGCTAGTGTG
The DNA here is from genome assembly GCF_000754665.1 of Bison bison bison. Classification (NCBI taxonomy): domain Eukaryota; kingdom Metazoa; phylum Chordata; class Mammalia; order Artiodactyla; family Bovidae; genus Bison; species Bison bison. Next base: position 7,204,397 of record NW_011494899.1, on the reverse strand, counting down.
GATATGGAAAAAAGAAAACCCTGCGCACCGTTTGTGACACTGTAAAATGGTACAGCCACTGTGGAATACAGTATCGTATATAATTCTCAAAAAAATTAAAAGGAGAACTACCACATGGTCCAGCAATTCCAGTTCTGAGAGCATATCCAAAAACCTCCAAAACACTAACTTGAACCAATGTCTGCATCCTCATGTTCACAGCAGCACTACTTATAATAGCCAAGACATGGAAACAATCAACATGTCTACTGAAGGATGAATGAATAAAGAGTGTATATACATATACACACAATGGAATATTATTCAGCCATAAAAACCAACAGAATCCTACTATTTGTGACAACATGGGTGGATTTTGAAAGCATAATGCTAGGTGAAATAAATCAGACAGAGAAAGACAAATACTGTATGATCTCACTAATATGTGGAATCTAAACACAAAACAAAAAGCCAAACTCCTAGACAAAGAGATCAGACTTGTGGTTCCAGAGACAGACAGGAGGGGCAGGAGGAATTGGAGGAAGATGGTCAAAAGGTACAAACTAGTAAGAGTTATAAATAAACATGGACTAGGGATGTAACATACAACAGGATGACTACAGATAATACTTGTATATGATATGAAAGTGTTAGTCACTCAGTCGTGTCTGACTCTTTGCAACCCCATGGACTGTAGCCCACCAGGATCCTCTGTCCATTGAATTCTCAAGGCAAGAATACTGTAGTGTGTAGTCATTCTCTTCACCAGGGGATCGTCCCAACCCAGGGATTGAACCCAGGTCTCCTGCACTGCAGGCATATTCTTTACTGTCTGGGCCATCTAACAGTAAATCCTAAGAATTCTCATTACAAGTGAACTTTTTTCTTTTCTTTATATTGCAGCTATATGAGGTTCTGGATATTAACTAAACCTAGCGTCGTAATCATTTCATGACAAAAGTGAACCAAAACATCATACATCTTAAATTTATATTGTGAGGCATGTCAATTATTTCTCAATAAAACTGGAAAAATACAGAAGCCAGAAAAAAGGCCTCCTTCTATATGGTTCATTATTTTAAATAACTCTTACTTTGCTTTTATAGTAATATGTGCATAGCACTTGAATAATCTAATAAGGTATATATTTTAAATGACTTAATGGAATCAGTGCTATCCAATACCACATAAGCCCAAATTAAATCATTTTAATTTATCCATTACTGATCTGCTGGATAGAAGCCAGATATCATATTCTCACTCTTCTTATATCACCAAAAAAAAGAAAACACTGATAAGTCAAATGATTAAGGCCTTGGCCGGGATGGTGCCATGAACACTTAACAATATGAATAAATGTCTTTTCAAATCAAGATTTCAGGGCCTTCTCCTCCTAAGTATAGCTATGTCAATGTTCCTTTCATAAGCAAACGGTCCAATTTCACTTGGACACATTATGCACAAAGGTCAAACAGAATTCAAGAACTCTTCTGGGATTACATTATATATTGTCTCGATACCAATACAAACACAATGTAATGATAATCCTAGAAGTGTGTAAGTCACAAAAATATTGAGAACATGTGAATTTCAAAGTTCAGGATAAGAACATCAAAACAGAAGAGGATATGTCAGAAATAAATATAAATTTACTTGAAAAGGGGACTGATTTGATATAAACATTTATTGAAAGCTCACTTATACAGCTCTACGGGGAGCAGATGCAATCAAGTCTCTTTGTCAACTCCTCTGCTTTCCCAAAAGATGAGGAAACACTAATCTGATGTGTTAAATTTTAGGACCTGGATTGTATCACCTTCAAAAGTAATTAAGGTCACCAAGCTTTAAAAGGTTGTACATATGGTGGGACCCTTCTCCCTCATATTGCTTCATCCCACATGGCAGAAAGGCTAAGCTGAGCCAGGGTCCACATGGGAAAATCTCAATCACCTCTCTATGGTGTTGTGTGCTCTTCTCTTTGGCCCTCCCTTGTCACTAGTCGGTTGTGACATTCAGTTTTGAACCTAACGTATAGAAGAGGCAGAAATTCCAGTCCAATTTCACAGAGCCTTACCCGGAAATTTCTGGGCACTAACCTAGATAAGGCTCCCCTGCTTTCTTCTGTAGTTTTTCCTTGTATGTTTTCTGGTCTCAGGGATCTTACAGGGTGAAAATAAATTTACTGGGGTTAGCAGTAGAATTCTACTATCACAATCCCACACCTCAGTGTTTAACACCACAATGGCAGCGCAGTGCTTTATGATGAGAAAATAAAGACATAATCAGCCCCTGCCATCAGAGAGTATAGTCTAATAGATGTGTTAAAAAGATGATCACAGTACAGTCATAAAATTGGTAACAGAGATCTGCACAATGGGCAAGGTGAGATCCAAGGAAAGGAAGACTGAGTGAGAATCAGCAAAAAATTCGCTGAGGTGAGTCTTAAAGAGGGGATAGGAATTTATTAAAAACAAACAAAACACAAAGACTTAGAAATATATATAAATCTTCAAATAATCTATTATACATAAACTTGTTTCAAAAATATTTTAAAGAACAAATATAGGTATTTCTCTCCAGAAGGCTGATTTTATTTTACATTTCACCCAATAAATATGTATTGAGATCCAGGCAAGTATATATAAAAATATGAGAGTAAAATGTGTCAGGAGCCACCACAGGAGATCCCACCCATGACAAAGGTCATGCGGAGAAGACCTGACAGGCAAAGGCAGATTAGGACTCGAGGGATTCCCTAGACCTGCTCGAGCATCTACCCCGAAACCAAAATCTGTCTCTCTACTGTTTACTGTATTATGTCTTTCAATCACTCTTTTGATATTAGCAGGGGGCTATCTCTGACCACCTTTTTTTAGAGAAAATCAACTTAGGGCTCTAAATTGATAAGTCTCCTGGGCATGAAAGGAATATTTTTATTTTAACCCCTCTGTTGGCATTCTAGCTTGCTTGACAGGTTTTCTTTTACTCTTATAACTAACGCACATGATTGTTCACAACTTCCCAACCATGAAAGGCACGGGAAGCCTAAACATTCTAAAAGTCCTAATGAGCATAGAGTCCTTTAAGGGGTGAAAAACTATTAAAATAGTACTGGTAAAGGGCTTTATTATTGGGCCAATGCTTGCAGCCAAGTTCCCATATCCCTTATCCATTGTGCACCTGGGAGTGCATTAGTTAATGTAGTTGAAATGTAAGAAAAACAAGTAGTAGCCTTGGTATTAACCACATCAGACCTTTGAGCTAATAAGTTCTTTCTTTGTTGTGACCCACTGCACCTTTGCTCCGTGAAAATGTAACTGTTTAGTACTTTCTGAGGCTGACACAGATTAGAAATATAAAGAAAAAACACTTCAAGGGAAAACAAGTTTTCTGGTTGATCAACCTTTATCAAAAAAGGTTCATAAAATGTCAACAGGCCTCCAGGTCAGAAGATAATGTACATAGCATAAGACCCTTGTTTATAAAAAGGCAATACAAAAAAAAAATCCTGGTTTCAATAAGGACAAAACTGCTGGAGTGTTTGGGCTGACTCTGAATCACCTTGCATCTTTCATTTCCCTCTATGTACAAGTCAGGGTATCAGTTCAGTTCAGTTCAGTTGCTCAGTCGTGTCCGACTCTTTGCGACCCCATGAATCACAGCACGCCAGGCCTCCCTGTCCATCACCAACTCCCGGAGTTCACTCAGACTCATGTCCATTGAGTCAGTGATGCCATCCAGCCATCTCATCCTCTGTCAGGGTATAAAAGCTCCTTTTAAAAATAAAGTTACGGGTCTCGCTCACCAAAGCTTGGCCTTCCCCTGTCATTCATTCGCCGACGCCGTCCATTCTGAGGGTACCTTTAGATCCTGCTGTGGCTGGACTCTGACAAAAATGGATCATAAATTTATATGCAGAGATTTCAAAGTTAATAACCATATACCTGTCACCAAAGTGGTACAGTTCAGTTTAGTCGCTCAGTCATGTCTGACTCTTTGCAACCCCATGGACTGCAGCAAGGCAGGCTTTCCCTTCTGTCACCAACTCCTGGAGTCTATTTTAACTCATGTCCATTGAGTCGGTGATGCCATCCAACCATCCCATCCTCTGTCATCACCTTCTCCTCCTGCCTCAAATCTTCCCCACCATCAGGGTCTTTTCAAATGAGTCAGTTCTTCCCATGAGGTGGCCAAAGTATTGGAGTTTCAGCTTTAGCATCAGTCCTTCCAATGAATATTCAGGACTGATTTCCTTTAGGATGGGCTGGTTGGATCTTCTTGCAGTCCAAGGGACTCTCAAGAGTCTTCTCCAACACCACAGTTTAAAAGCATCAATTCTTTGGCACTCAGCTTTCTTTATAGTCCAACTCTCACATCCATACATGACTAGTGGAAAAACCACAGCTTTGACGAGACAGACCTTTGTTGGCAAAGTAATGTCTCTGCTTTTTAATATGCTGTCTCGGTTGGTCATAACTTTTCTTCCAAGAAGCAAGTGTCTTAATTTCAAGGCTGCAGTCACCATCTGCTGTGATTTTGGAGCTCCCGCAAAATAAAAGTCTGTCACCGTTTCCATTGTTTCCCTATCTAGTTGCCATGAAGTGATGGACCAGATGCCATGATCTTAGTTTTCTAAATGCTGAGTTTCAAGCCAACTTTTTCACTCTCCTCTTTCACTTTCATCAAGAGGCTCTTCAGTTCTTCTTCCCTATCTGCCATAAGTGTGGTGTCATCTGCATATCTGAGGTTATTGATATTTCTCCCAGCAATCTTGATTCCAGCTTGTACTTCATCCAGTCCAGCATTTCTCATGATGTACTCCGCATATAAGTTAAATAAGCAGGGTGACAATATACAGCCTTGACGAACTCCTTTCCCAATTTGGAACCAGTCTGTTTTTCCATGTCCAGTTCTAACTGGTACTTCCTGACCTGCATACAAATTTCTCAAGAGGCAGATCATGTGGTCTGGTATTCCCATCTCTTTTAAGAATTTTCAAGTTTGTTCTGATCCACACAGTCAAAGATTTTGGTGTAATAAATAAAGCAGAAGTAGATGTTTTTCTGGAACTCTCTTTTGCTTTTTCGATGATCCAATGGATGTTGGCAATTTGATCTCTGGTTCCTCTGCCTTTTCTGAAACCAGCGTGAACATCTGGAAGTTCACAGTTCATGCATTGCTGAAGCCTGGCTTGGAGAATTTTGAGCATTACTTTACTAGCGTGTGAGATGAGTGCAATTGTGTGGTAGTTTGAGCATTCTTTGGCATTGCCTTTCTTTGGGGTTGGAATGAAAACTGACCTTTTCCAGTCCTGTGGCCATTGCTGAGTTTTCCAAATTTGTTGGCATATTGAGTGCAGCACTTTCACAGCATCATCTTTCAGGATTTGAAATAGCTCAACTGGAATTCCATCACCTCCACTATCTTTGTTTGTAATGATGATTCCTAAGGCCCACTTGACTTCACATTCCAGGATATCTGGTTCTAGGTGAGTGATCACACCATTGTGGTTATCTGGGTCATGAAGATCTTTTTTGTATAATTCTTCTGTGTATTCTTGCCACCTCTTCTTAATATCTTTTGTTTCTATTAGGTCCATACCATTTCTGTCCTTTATTGAGCCCATCTTTGCATGAAATGTTCCCTTGGTATCTCCAATTTTCTTGAAGA
>NW_011494899.1:7166765-7198561 GCF_000754665.1 Bison bison bison | reverse complement strand
TAGTAGTGTTTTGCCATGAGAACGCACTGGTCATAGCAAACTTTGTCTTCCAACAACACAAGAGAAGACTACACATGGACATAACCAGGTGGTCAATACCAAAATCCGATTGATTATATTCTTTGCAGCCAAAGATGGAGAAGCTCTATACAGTCAGCAAAAACAAGACCAGGAGCTGACTGTGGCTCAGATCATGACCTCCTTATTGACAAATTCAGACTTAAATTGAAGAAAGTAGGGAAAACCACTAGATCATTCAGGTATGACCTAACTCAAATCTCTTACAATTATACAGTGGAAGTGAGAAATAGATTCAAAGGATTAGATCTGACAGACAGAGTGCCTGAAGAACTATGGACAGAGGTTTGTGACACTGTATACGAGGCAGTGATCAAGACCATTCCCAAGAAAAAGAAATGCAAAAAGGCAAAATGGTTGTCTGAGGAGGCCTTAACAAATAGCTGTGAAAAGAAGCGAAAGGCAAAGGAGAAAAGTAAAGATATACCGTTTGATTGCAGAGTTCCAAAGAACAGCAAGGAGAGATAAGAAATCCTTCCTCAGAGATCAATGCAAAGAAATAGAGGAGAACAACAGAATGGGAAAGAAGTGGGACAGATCTTGCCAAATTAAGTTCAAATTATTTTTAATTACAATCTTTATTTTTAAAATCAGAAAATGTATTAAAAAATTTAATCCTCACTTAAAAAGAAAAAAAGCCCAGAAAAGAGAGCTGTAGCAAGAGTCAGAGATGCCTTCTACAACTATAATCTCTTATTTTGGCTATGGAGGAGAAAAAGTTGAGGTCTCTACAGCTTGCTAGGTTAGAGGAGGCTGGGAAAGCAAAGGCTTTCAGATTCACAGGTTACCAGGAAGACTCTCTTGTGGAAGAGGCAAGGCTGCCATTTACCGGCCCATCTACATATTCACCTTCATAACTGCTACATTTTATATTATAAATTTGTTATGTCTAATCTATTAAGACTCTGATAGCAACAGATACTTTAATGCATCCTAAATACTAGATGGATGAAAATAAATAGCATCATTGTAGAATTCTCTTCAAAACCATACTTCTCAAAACAATACTGTTCCATGGGGCAATCTTTTAAGGTATTCTGCAAAGTGAAATATGGTAGGTTTAGAAGACAAAGGAGATAGAAGACAAAAGTTTGGGTCTTTTGCTAGCTTATGAGGTTTAAGGATAAATGAAAGATAGGGAGAAAAAAGGCAATTACTTGCTTTAGGGCATCCAGTGTGAACAGACTCTAACATTTGGAATAAAGTATGCTCAAGATTAAAACTTGCACGACTTTAAAAATATATTACCTGGAGCTAAGACTTGAAAGATTTTGAAATAAAATGTACTTAATAATAACTTTTTAATAAAAATTATTTAACAGTAGAGGAGAAAGCTGATCACTTGAAATACAAGTTTGGAAATTTTTACTTGATAATTTAAATGCCACTCAACTCTTTTGTATAACAGGGAAAGTTAGGAGTTTGAAACACTGCATAAAAAACACTGAATTGCTAGGGAGAAATGGGAAAAGAGCAGAGTTAAGGTCATACTTTAAAAAAACTTTCAGTTTTTATTAACTATGGTTTGATGGTATAAGGTCTTTGAAACTCAACTACATGATTTATTTATTATAATTTAGCATAATCCACAGGATATCATTGGAAAGGTTATATAAATAAGTTATAAAGCCGAGAAAACAGAAGGGAGGAGAAATGAGGATTGAAAAAAAAGTTTCCTAAAATACAGCAGAGTAAGTGTGTTACGGGATTGGAGAGGGGAGGTAGTGGGTGGAAAGGGAGAAATGGGGAACAGAGAAGTTGGTAAAACTAGAAAAGCTTCCTATTTTAACATTAGTTTCCTGGAAATGGTTATAGTATAAGAATAAGAGAAGCCTGAATCTGTAAGCTCTGTATTTTATCCTTAGTTTCTTAAAACTGGTTACATCATGAGAATATAGCTATTATCAAAATTTGGTGCATCTTTAGTCATTTCTGTATATGAATATAAAGAAAAATACATACAACTATCTTACCCTATATTAAAGACTTTTCTATTATCATTACCTTAACACAAATCTGATTAAAGCGCAATACAAAAATAATTTGGCCTATGTTCCAAACAATCTATTTCAAAGAGATTTGCTGCTATGTTTCCAGAGATGTTGCTTAGAAAATGTTGTTTTGCTATATTCCTCCTTGGAGGTTAAGAAACAGTCTGGCTTGTTAGACATCAAAAAGAAGCGTCCAATTTCTGATCTCCAAAAGACAAAGCTACTGGTGGTCTAAGGAGGACATAAGAGACCTCAAAACTGAAGTCTACTAAACTGTGGGATTATTTTTGGCAAGTGATAATGATAGTTTGTCCAACATAAGTAATGAAGAAGAGAGAAGGCAGCCATAAGCCTGATGTTCCAAAAACTCATGTCTGTATTTGCGTCACTGGAGAAAGTGTGTAAAAAAGCCACACTAATGAAATTATGATGGCAATACTAATAGTTAAACACTACTTTCTTATATCACAAAAACTGTTGGGAGGATTATAGGACTGCCAGTATTTACATCTATTTATTATTATGTTAATGAAAACCAAGATACTAAATTCCTTTATAAATCCTGTTGAAATTCTCCTACAGTTTTAGATTAGAAGAGGGAGGGGAAAAAAATAACCCTCTTACTCAATCTAACAGAAATAAATGATTTTCCTTTTTAAAAATAATAATATACATATTTTCACGTTTTTTCCTCTCAGTTTATGAGCTTGTATCACAATTCAGTTATGAAAGATGGAAAATATGTTATCTCTTATTTAGGTAAACAATAAGGATCTATGGAGTTGATAGGTAGATGGTACTTTTTGTTATGGGAAGGAAGAGGGAGTGAGTAGGAATTGAAAAAATGCTATGGGTTAGAAAAAAGCAGCCAGTCCTCCAATCAGGCTGTGTTTACTTAAATTTTAATTTAGGTAAATGCATTCAACCATTCCTTTGCCTTCTGATTTTCAATAGTGCTGTATTTAAAATATCTATTCCATTATATGCAATATAAGGTATTACATTTAGAATATAAATTTTAGGTGAAGTAGTCTATATAATAGATAATAAATGTTTACTGAACAAATAACATAAAAACAATTACATGCTCAATTATCTCCTTGTGAAAGCTTTCCATGAAGGGATATAAAATTTATTTAAATAAATCTCTTATCTTAATCACTGTAAAATGGATGATGGCTATCTAAAAAAAAGCAAGCTTCATTTCTAATGACGTACAGATTTAGAAAATGCTATGATGCTGATATTAACTCTCATACTGCTGCCACCAAGGATCATTAATTTGAACCTAAAAATGTGGTCAAAGAAGAGGCTCAAAAATCTTGCTAAGCTGCTAAGTCACTTCAGTCGTGTCCGACTCGTGCGACCCCATAGACGGCAGCCCACCAGGCTCCGCCGTCCCTGGGATTCTCCACGCAAGAACACTGGAGTGGGTTGACATTTCCTTCTTTACAAATCTTGACTAGCACTAAATACAGTGGTTTCTATGGAGCTAAAGAGTAATTTCTTTTTCAGTGATTATCTCAAGTGATTATTATCCCAGTGAGAAAGTGTTTCCCACTGACTGCCCATCAGCTATCTTTAAAGATGTAAGAACAAATCACACGATAAAATGGACAAAAATGACACCAGCCATGATGACCAAGGCCCAAGCAGTTATTATTACTTCATTCATAAAATAAATACGTTAGCAGTTCCATCTATAGCTTTTAGAAATGTGAACTAAAGTTAACCTAAATGCCTATCAAGAAAAACCCTTAAAGAAATTATTTCAAAAACTGAGGGATATATTATCATGAGATAATTCACAATACAGCTGTATCGATTTCCTCATGTGTTGATTTTCCCCCAGGATACTCCTGTAATATGGTAACTATTAGGTGTAACGACCAAAAAAGCACATGCTGTTTTCTTTGTACTCAAGTAATTGTTGATTTCACAGTACTCTGTGGAAGACTCATTTCCCCCCCTTCATTACAATGCAATGGTAATATCTATAATTTGAAGTCTTGCTTTGTTAGGTCAATTAATGCTATAACTCCATTATAAACGTCAGCTACACTACAATCCCTAATTTCACTCAAGTGATATTTGTTCTCTGAAATATGTATTAATAGCATTTTCTAAATTTAATTATACTTTTGCTTTAAAGCAATTAAAAACGTCAAAAGAACTTCTATAGCAAATCATTTTGGAATTTGTTGCTTAAAAGTGTAATAAATTCAGATGGACTCCTGTTCAGTTTTTGAAAACATTATTATATATGCCTATTAAAAAGGACTCAATGAAATACCTGCAAATATGGTAATAAAAGCTATACACATACCAGAATTCTTAGTAGTTAATTATAAGGATATTCTACTGATCAAAATCACAGAATATTTACTTCCGAATAGTCTCATAGTGGTAATGTGTTTGAATTAGTGTTTCAGGAGTCTTTCATTCAGTGCTCCTAGTGATGCATTCAAAGAAAGATGACAAAGATGAGGCATTCTATGTGGGTTCAGAACCACAATGAAAGGGACTGAATCAATTGGTCATCAGCACATGGTCTAACCAACCAACTGAATGAAAGTCATTCATGAACTTGGGCTAGAAAAAGAACAAGAAGAGAGAAGTTAGGATGCTGTCTTATGAAAAACTTTGGTAAAATATAGGTACATCTGGAATTTTTTTTAAAAAACTTCAGTATTAAGTATACAAAAGAGGTAGATATCTTCAGGTAAAGATAACTTTCATTTTTTCCCCAATAAAATTCAGTATTTTAAAATATACTTTATTTCCCTTTAAAACATAGTTAATATTAGCATTTTCTCCAAATTGTAGCATAATACTTACCAAAAAATTAATTCACAAATGATGTTATCAATTCAAGACAAATTATCTTCTATACTAGGACTGACCACCTCCTTGTGAATGCTTATGCTGAGATCCTTGTTAGAGTGTGGTACTAAAAGTGCCTTCCTGGGACTTTCCTGGTGGTCCAGTGGCTAAGACTCCATTTCCCAGTGCAGTGGGCCTAGGTTTGATCCCTGTTCAGGGAACTAGATCCCACATGTCGCAAATAAAGATCCCATACAGGATGACAAAGACCCAACACAGCCAGTAAATAAACTTTAAAAAAAAAATGCTTTCCTCAAGTTGATGGTCTCTAAAACCTCTATGACACTTTATCCTACCTGAGGTGAGCCCATTTAGTTATTAAAGCTCGTTTGCTTCTCTGGTCTTTACTTTTTCTCCCATTAATTTACACATCTTAGACAACTTCTTTATAATTAAGGTGAAAATCACAAAATTTCTAAAAAGAGTAAGCAACTACTTAATTTACATTACTATGATTTCCTCCTTACCAATCTGTAAAACTTTTATGTGAGGGCCCTTACTTCTGTCATAGGTGGTCAGCAGGAAAAAAAACAGATGGGGAAATCAGCTGGGTAACTAAAAAATACCCAAATTATAGTTGGTTTCAGAGTAAAAGAACCATACCACACATTTCAGCAAATATAAAAACTGTCATTCTTAGTAAATCTTCAAAAGCTTCCTTATGAACTTTAATAGTGGTGTACTGTTCTTTCTGTCACAACTTCTATCGTAAGAGTTAAGGAGTTGTTTACATTAGTTGGAATGAAAGATATGAAGTCAAAAGATAAAAATATTTTTCTGCTAAATCCCCTGGTCTTTATTGTTTCCCATTTATATATCACTTAAAAAAATCCCTAAAAAACTTTTTAAAGGAAATTCCTACTAAATTTAAAACTACCTTAAGCTTATCCTCTGCAGCCATGAAATTAAAAGACCCTTATTCCTTGGAAGAAAAGTTATGACCAACCTAGAGAGCATATTGAAAAGCAGAAGGTCCGTTTAGTCAAGGCTATGGTTTTTCCAGTGCTCATGTATGGATGCGAGAGTTGGACTGTGAAGAAAGCTGAGTGCTGAAGAATTGATGCTTTTGAACTGTGGTGTTGGAGAAGACTCTTGAGAGGCCCTTGGACTGCAAGGAGATCCAACCAGTCCATTCTGAAGGAGATCAGCCGTGGGTGTTCTTTGGAAGGAATGATGCTAAAGCTGAAATTCCAGTACTTTGGCCACCTCATGCGAAGAGCTGACTCATTGGAAAAGACTCTGATGCTGGGAGGGATTGGGGGCAGGAGGAAAAGGGGACGACAGAGGATGAGATGGCTGGATGGCATCACCGACTCGATGGACGTGAGTTTGAGTGAACTCCGGGAGATGGTGATGGACAGGGAGGCCTGGCGTACTATGATTCATGGGGTCGCAAAGAGTCGGATACGACTGAGCGACTGAACTGAACTGAACTAAGCTTATTCTCTAAAAATTCTCTCCCCTGTATTAGATTGCTTACTTCTACTTCTTTTTCTTTCTTTTGTGTACTATTCTGGTGTTATAATGAATGTAACGCAGATGAAGAAAAGTTTATTGGTGCTTAGCAAAATAAATAAACTGAAACAAGGAATTAAATCTGAAAGAACTGTTTCAGATAAGCTGTCCCACACATTACCTGAATTATTTTACTTATGAGACTGAAGATACAAAATATGATGTGGAGAATAAATTCTTACAGAAATATAATCTTTTCATATCTACTGTTAAAAAAAAAACTGATTTGACAAATTTAGCACCCTAAATTTATTACCTTATCAATTATTTTTAAAAGAGGATTATTGTGTGTTCCCAATTCTCTTATGTGGCACTTATTCCTCCTTTAAAAAGTTTTTATTTACACTAATTCAAATTATCTGATACATTACTAAAAAACAAAGAATTCATACAGCAGCCAAATAACCCTCTACAACTCTACAGGAGATAGACATCTGTGTAGATCAACTTGTTGGTGTGTGACCATTCATCAAATATGACTAAGAATTCTAAACCCTCCTGAAGTATACAGTTCAAAACATGTATATATTTCTAGAGATTATAAACACCATAAATAAAAATAGTTATGGTTAAACAACTAGTTCCCATAAACAAATTATTGAAATCAATACTTTCATGGCAACTGAAGGCTACACAAGGATAGCTATAATGAAAAAATATGCAAGCATTAACATTCTGAGCTGTATGGTTATGGGCAAAAGTGGTATTAGTGAAGATTATATGAGGAACAGATAAGCACCAAGGCAGGTGAATCACCAAATGGATACTGACAACCATTCAACTCAGTAGTCTCTGCCCACTACATGCATTCCCTTCAGTGTTCTAAGGAAAACAAGAAATCAGGAAAACAGATACATAAGGAAAAGCAAGAAATTTCAAACGTGAATTTAGCAATACTGTTGTTTACTGCTCTAACAAAAACATGTAAGAAAAATAAAATAGCAAGGAATAAACATAAGAGCAAATACATCATAAAAGCAAAATTTCTTAACTTTAAATGTGTACATGGCAAGACTGGTTCTGACCTTCCAAACTTTCAATTTCAAGACAACATGGGAAGGATTCAAAAAACAGCCAAAATATTGAAAAATCGTAATCTGGAAAACTGGCATGATAATTCTTTACATGTGGTTTCCTTAGAGGCTGGTTCACTGACTTTATCTGAGAATAAGTAATTTCAGTAGCGCTTTTTTTTTTCTTTGCCAAATACAATAAAAAGTACCTGTTCTAGGTTTTCTAATTACTCAGGCCATGGCAAAGGATGGGTTGTTACCTCAGGGGCTCTCCATTGGCAGCTAATTGTCACATTAGCTTAGGAAAAGTCTTTATCCAATCTTTCTTATGTTTGATGAAAGACAGAATGTAGAGGAAACAGGACGACTGTGGTCACTGAGTTCCACTGTGTATGCTCAGTGCTCAGTCGTGTCCAAATCTTTGCCTACAGACCCCATGGACTATAGTCCATCCGGCTCCTCTGTCCGTGTGATTTCCCAGGCAAGAATACTGGAGTGGGGTGCCATTTCCTTCTCCAGGAGATCTTCCTGACCCAGGGATCGAGCCGTCTCTTTCAATGGCAGGTGGATTCTTTACCATTGCGCCACCTAGAAAGCCCTGAGTTCTACTTATGTCAACTCAAAGTAACTACTCATGCGGTTTATCATTCTGCTAAGCTTTGCTTCTTTATTTCAAATGGGAAGAAAGTTACAGTCAAATGGAAATGAAACTGGGAAGGAAAAATATTTTCCCTTTTCCATTTTCAAAGTTGGCTAAATTACACAATTAAACAGACAAATATGTTCACTTTTATCTTTTCTTTATCTACATTCATATGTGTGGGTAATCAGTCACTGTCCATGCCAGCTTTTACCTTCAATGAACAGTGTGATACTAAAACACCAGAGAAAACTGTCTGCCCCTAAACCTTTTTGTAATGAAAAAATATTGACCTTGATACTGATCAGTAAACTTTAGCTATTATAAAGGAAACAAAACACATATTAAAATACCTACAGAACTAGAAATTTTTTTAAAGTGATATAGAGTTGTTAAAACTACATCTGCAATACTGCTTTCCATACCTTTGACTACATATGAACCAGCAGCTTCTCCTTTTGACTATATTGTTAATCAGTGATGAGAAACCTATCCTGGAACTCTCTACACCATAGGAAGTCACATGGAGGTCATATCACAAATGAGGTTTTAAAGCCCTGAGCCACTCTTAAAAACCTATGCCTTACCTAAAAAGCATTCTACTTTATGCTTGATTAGTTTCCCCAGGTCCAAGGTGTATAATTTCTTGATGTACATTTTAAGAATCAGTTGGAGATGCTTTCCTTAGATAATGGAAGTCACATTTCCCCAGGCCAACATCCAGGCTGGCAACAGATACATCAGAACCACCAGAACCAAGGAGATTATTCAATTCACATTTAAAGCCAGCCAAAGAAAACAGAGGTTAAAAAAAAAAAAAAAACACACTAAGTGTCCGAAGAGACTGTTTTGGCAAATATGGTTTCAAAAAATACAAGTCATTAGCTTCTTAATGTGGAAGTCGGATTTTCCCAATGAACAATTTATTACTGGCAAAGTATTCACCAAGCTCTGCCAGTAAAAAAAGGGGGGAATTGTTGGAAAAGTGATCTAGGCACACAATTCCAGTTAAGTTATAAATGCAATATGTAATTTAGTAAAGACTTGCGCTGCACTATTATGACAACAAACGTTAAATCAGAATCAATTATGTGCCACATTTGGAACACAACAATATTACTCACTGAAAAATCTTGTGCAAAACTTCCTTTAGAAGGAAAAAAAAAATCAGAAAAAGCCAGCAGGTGTTCTAGGAACATTCTTTAATAATGAGATCCAATTTGGAGATCAATTAATGGGTCAAAAATCTAGAAAGAACTTTAGATATCGTTTTATGAATGAAGGGACTGAGATCTTAAGAGGCAATATGGTCAGAATATGGTCACGTGGGAAGCTAAGAAAGTACAGCGTGATGCATCCGGAAGTACAGCGTAAAGATCTGGGTGTCCTCGGAGGCACGTGAATGGTCTCAGAGGTAACTGGTTCCTGGAACTGTAGTCATTCTTGTATCTCACAGAAGGCAGTAATCCAGGGGTGAAAGAAAAAACAAATGAGACTAAAAAGCAAGGTACTGTTTATTTCCCTGTGCATTGGTACTTGTGATTTTTCAAAGACTCTGTTGGCTTCTGTTTAAAGCAGTTTATATTAATTAAGTAGTTTTAATTACCGCATCTCTAAAGTGGATTTACAGGGACGTGACAAGAGAAGCAAGGGCAATATTAATATAAAAGCAGCACACTCCAGGAGACATCTAGGACACGGGAAGAGGAAGTTTCCAGGGTAGCTTACAAAGAAAGCCAGAAAAGACTGTAGTCATCCTGATACCTAGAAAGCCTGAATTTTTTTTTTTTTTAAGTTTGTGTTTGTAAGTTATAGGATTTTCTGTGTCTTCCAAGTGATCACTACATTGGAAGTCAGCAAATTCAAACTTCTATACAAATGGAGAAGCTTAAAGAGCTTGAGAAACACACTCACTGTCTTCTGAGAGAGAATGGCATGGTTCTAAGTAATAATTCAGGAAGGAAGGAAAAGCAAAGATTACAAGAGGGTTGAGGGCCTAGTAAGCATTAAGATTTTGGAAAAAGATGAGAAACAGTATATGTGGGATTACAGGTATAAGACACTGCTTATGTACAATGGAGATAAGACAATCTCTTCAACAAGTGGTGCTGGGAAAACTGGTCAACCACTTGTAAAAGAATGAAATGAGAACACGTTCTAACACCATACACAAAAATAAACTCAAAATGGATTAAAGATCTAAACATAAGACCAGAAACTATAAAACTCCTTGAGGAAAACATAGGCAAGACACCCTCCGACATAAATCACAGCAGGATTCTCTATGACCCACCTCCCACAGTAATGGAAATAAAAGCAAAAATAAACAAATGGAACCTAATTAAACTTAAAATCTTTTGCACAACGAAGGAAACTATAAGCAAGGTGTAAAGACAGTCTTCAGAATGGGAGAAAACAATAGCAAATGAAGCAACTGACAAAGAATTAATCTCAAAATTATACAAGCAGCTCATGCAGCTCAATTCCAGAAAAATAAACAACCCAATTAAAAAATGGGCCAAAGAACTAAACAGACATTTCTCCAAAGAAGACATAGAGATGGTTAACAAACACATGAAAAGATGCTCAACATCACTCATTATCAGAGAAATGCAAATCAAAACCACAATGAGCTATCATCTCACTCTGGTCAGAATGGCTGCAATCAAAAAGGCTACAAACAATAAATGCTGGAGAGGGTGCAGAGAAAAGGGAACCCTCTTACACTGTTGGTGGGAATGCAAACTAGAACAGCCAGTATGAAGAACAGTGGGGAGATTCCTTAAAAAACTGGAAATAGAACTGCCATACAACCCAGCAATCCCACTGCTGGGCATACACACCAAGGAAACCAGAATTGAAAGAGACATGTGTACCCCAATGTTCATCACAGTGTTGTTTACAATAGCCAGGACATGGAAGCAACCTAGATGTCCATCGGCAGATGAATGGATAAGAAAGCTGTGGTACATATACACAATGGAGTATTACTCAACTATTAAAAAGAATGCATTTGAATCAGTTCTAATGAGGTGGATGAAACTGGAGCCTGTTATACAGAGTGAAGTAAGTCAGAAAGAAAAACACCAACACAGTATACTAATGCATATATATGGAATTTAGAAAGATGGTAACAACAACCCTGTATGCGAGACAGCAAAAGAGACACAGATGTATAGAACAGTCTTTTGGACTCTGTGGGAGAGGGAGGTGGGGGATGATTTGGGAGAATGGCATTAAAACATGTATAGTATCATATAAGAAACGAATCGCCAGTCCAGGTTCGATGCAGGATACAGGAAGCTTGGGGCTGGTGCACTGGGATGACCCAGAGGGATGGTATGGGGAGGGAGGAAGGAGGGGGGTTCAGGATGAGGAACATGTGTACACCCGTGGCAGATGCATGTTGATGTATGGCAAAACCAATACAATATTGTAAAGTAAAAAAAAAATAAAAAAAAAAGAAAAACACCAATACAGTATACTAACACATATATATGGAATTTAGAAAGATGGTGATGATGACCCTATATGCGAGACAGCAAAAGAGACACAGATGTAAAGAGCAGACTGTTGGACTCTGGGAGAAGGCGAGGGTGGGATGATTTGAGAGAATAGCATTGAAACATGTATATTACCACATGTGAAATAGACTGCCAGTCCAGGTTCGATCCATGAGACAGGGCACTCAGGGCTGGTGCACTGGGACGACCCTGAGGGATGGGATGAGGGTGGATGTGGGAGGGAGGTTTAGGATGGGGGACACATGTATACCCATGGCTGATTCATGTGAATGTATGGCAAAAACCACTACAATATTGTAAAGTAATTAGCCTCCAATTAAAATAAATTAATTTACAAAAAAATGACACTGCTTATGGAGCAGTAACTCAAATTTTAAATGACAAAAATATAAAGACAATTAAAAACGAAAGAAATCATATTACTGCCCTCAAATTAGTGTCCTGCGGCACTGTTAACTCCCTTTTGAGTACAGAATGGTTATTTTGGGGATCGTAGGCGTAGATTTATTTTTACTGTTGGTATATAGAGATTTCTTTCAGAAAGACAGGTTTTCTGCAGACCATGCTCTCTTTCCTTTTTTTGATACAAACAATTCCTTGAATTCCAGAATATAGGCTTCTAAAATTCAGCTTTGATAACATGTAGTAATGTGTATGGTGAGTGACAAACTACTTAAGATCATAACAATAAGACAAAGTAAAACTCGTTTGATGAATTATGCGGATATGGTCTTTCTCTATGTTAGTAACTAAATTTTTAGTAAGTGGATAAGCAAGAAAATCTTACTCTCAGAAGTTGAGGAAAAAATGGGCATTTTAATGAAAATCCACAATGTTCTTGGGAAAGTGAAACATTTTCTAGTATTGATAAGATAATTTCTAATAAAGCTACCCTCTAGAATTAGCTGGGGTTAAGCTCTGACATCAAATTTATTTTTCTTTCTTATATTCCTTGCTCTCAGTCACTGTCAAGGAACTGAATCATCTTGGAAGAATAAACAACTGTTTAGAATAGGAAGGTAATTTACTATCCTGGAGTACAGAGATACAAAGCTATCTAGATTATTCTCATGCTAATGACAGAAACTGAAGGATTCAAAGCCACAGATTGCAAAGGGTGTCTAATGACTCTTCTCCACTTGTGTGAGGTATTTTCTAAAGGAGGGTGGTATTGTACTTTAAAGCTATAGTTTTGTAAAGACAATGATAAAGGAAACACAACTAGCTATGCACATGTTGCTGAATCATATTTTAGGGATGACTTATGACACTAGAATGATTATACTCTTGGAAAAGTGTTAAATAATTTAGAAGAACCAAAATTATGCTTAGCAAGACCCACAGGTATGATCAAGGGGCTTTAAACTGAAATCAAAGGATAAGAAAATTCCTCAACTACAACTCTGAGACTACGAACAATAACAACATCATAGGAGAGAAAAATAAAGTAGAAGAACTATGAAGTTAAGAGATATAAACAAATAGAAAACAAATCCAACCACCTAAAAAGTGTGTGTGTGTATTTGTACATAGCAAACTTGAAATTTCAAATAAGTGAATTTTAGGGACTAACATTAGTGGGAAGGAATTCATGAGTGGCAACTGACATTTGAAAGGAGTATGTTACAATGTTATATAATGGAAGGCAGAAGATACCTTTAAACCAATTCATATAAACTACTTGGAGATTCTTGAACATGGGATAAAGGAATCATCAAGCTAAGTTAAAAAAAGGTAAAGGCTGTATTACCAGAGGGGACGTACTTTTTGGTCACCTGATCAGATGGAGGATTTAGGTCAAGTTTTCCTGAAACAGGTTGCAAACAAACACAAGGATGAGATACAACCATGATGGGCAGGTGACATTAGCTCTTTATATGTACTGGCAGCTTTAATTTCATTCAAATCAGAGCATCTGACAGACTCCTAAGTTACCCTGTTGAAAACTGCATCCTTCAACAAAGGAAGCAATGAGGGGAACTGATTTAATGATTTCATACTTAAGTTTAAACAAAAAGCCAGAACTAAATGATGATGCAGAAGTGACAAGAAATCTAGAGTGACCATGCCAATGAAAGACAATTCTGGGCTCTGTCAAACAAGTTGCTACATCTGCAATTGGATATTTTGAAGGTCACTCATGATATTCTTAGGAGACAGGAAAAATAGTGGATTTATAGATAGCTTAGTAACTGTCATCTGAAGAGTAATGATAGGCAGGTTCACATCAACCTTGAGGGTCTATTTTTGGTTTGGGTCTATAAAATATTTTAAATCAATAACTTGAAAAAATAGGACATTTATACACTTCCAGGGGATACAAATTGGGAAAGAGTTAATATGCAGGATAAAATAGTACATTCAACAAATACTGGGACTTCCCTGGTGGTCCAGTGGTTAAGACTCCACACTTTCACTTCAGGAGGTGGTGGCTTGATCCCTGACTAGGGTAGTATGATCCCACATGCCACTCAGTGTGGTCAAACAAAAACAAAAAAGAACAACAACAAAAAAACAGATGTTGATTGAGCAACCTTATAGGCAAGGTGTTAAAGTGAATATAAAGATTGGTCAAGGCATAGGTCTTTTGCTCATGATTTTCTTTTAAACACAGTAGATAAAAATATTTTTAAATTATCAAGAAACAAGATATGAAGTAATAAAAAAAATACAGATAAAGCGGTTGAACAGATAAATGAAGGGAGACATCACCTCTGGCTTTGTATGTCAGTGGGTTCAGGATCCAAGGTAATGTAGTTAAAGTGTTCATAGGAACGTGTCAGATGAGTAGAATCTGGACAGGTAGTGATCAAGAGGAGGATCGAGATTCAGAGGTGGAAAAGCATGGAGCTTATATTGAGAAAGTTTTGTGGTTTTGTCTGAAGAATGAAATGTAGGACAGGGAGCAATAGGATACAAAAGTTGGGTAATAAGGTTCTGGGATACAGGTTGGCACAATGAACTAAAAACAATAAAATTAAATTTAACTTGGATGAACTTATAATTTCAAAGCAAAGATGTTGGTCCCTGCTTTCTTCTTGAAAATTATTACCCCCAAATACTAAGGCAAAAAAGAAATAACATGAACTCCAATTTTAATGACTAAGAGGCATCCATGAACCACAATAAATGGAAATTAAAAGCAGATAAAAGAATGATGACTTAGCAGAGCAAAGGAAGGCCAAGTCCATGTGCCTGAAGAGGAGGCTACCACAAAGAAGCAGCACTTCCAGAACCCTGGAAATGTTTAGGAATTAGAAACACCCGTACCAAAGGCAGAAGGAGGCAGAGGACCAAAATCAAGAATGTTGGGTTAAAAACAGCAAAAACACTGAGGCAGAAGAAATTAAACTCCTGCTCATGGCCACACCAAACAAAAAGGATGGGCTTGAGCTAAGAGCCAGGTACCACTACAGAATAAGATAGTTTAAAAAACTAATTTAAAAAAATAGTTTAAGAAATAAGGAAATAGTTTTAAAAATAAGAAAAACAACAATTTATTGCTTCTTAAGTGTTTTTAGATAAAAATTACTTGAATGATGTTATAAAACAGTGTAAAATATTTGTAAACAGTTCTTAATCAGAAGAGCATTTTCCAAAACACATATGCTCTGGCTCCAAGTCTCAACTACAGAGATTCTCGTTTAATGGGTGGGAACTAGCAACCTGTATCCAGAAAGTTTCTTACTCTGAAGACCACTGAGCTAGTGTAAAAAAAGTAATCTATCACCAAAACCTATCAAAGGTTAAAGTGGCATTTCATTTTCATTCATAGGTATATCCTATGTGTCTGGTATGGTTCTAGGCTCTGGGAATACCAAAGTAAATGAAAAATCCCCCACCCTTGTGGAGTTTATATTCTAGAAGCAGGAGAGACACCAATAATGTATGTAAAATATGTAGTATTTTGCACATAACTGAATGGTCATATGAAGAAAAATACAGTTGGGAAGGAGTCAAGGGAGTGGGACCAGAAAGAAGGTAGTATTTCTGCAAATATTTGAAGTAAGAAAAGGAAAAAATGATAAAGATATTTGCGAAAAGTGTTTCAGGGAGAGAGAACAGATGCAAAGGCCCTGAGTTAGGCAACTGTCCATCGATTTATTTAAGATACACCAAGGAGGCCCATAGAGCTGGAGCACAGTGAGTGAAGATAAGAGATTAAAAAGGTAATAAGGGAGCTGAATTGTACAGGATCTCACAGGCCTGTGAAGGACTTTGACTGTTATTCCTAGTGAGATGATAAGCTATATGATTAGAAGAATGAATATGTAAAGAATCCATTTACAGATATACATACAAACATATGATATATGAGCTTCTGAAAAACAATGAAACTTGTCTAAGTAATTAATAACAAAAATAAAAATGTTAAGTGGTGTCTGGAAACCTTAGCTGGCCAAATAAATCTAGACAATACTTAATATGGTACTTTAGAACAAGTGTTTAATAAATATTTGTGGAATAAATGGAAATGAATTTACACTGAAAAAGGAGATTGAGAGTTTTTCAAATTCTTGTAAAATTTGAGGCAATGTATTAAGAATATAACAGTTACCCTAAAATGGGGTCTTTTATTAAATATTTCATGGTAGTCTTACAGATACAAAGTAGATTTTACTATTTCCTAATTATATCAGTTAGGCAAGAAGAGACTAAATAAAAAGCCTTTCACAGTTACTCTAAAACTTTTGAGTTTTCTTTTGTTTGAAAGAGTCAAAGACATAGTTTTTAACAGTTCATATTTTAAGCTTAGCTTAAGCTTTCATCGGTTCTAGTTTTAAAAATTCATTCATCATGATTCACACTCAAACTAGTGCCATTTTATCTTTATTAGTTTAAAAAATTTATACATTTTTACTCCAAAGTCTGTTTTTTTCTCCCCAAAGCCTAAAACCCAGAGTTGTGACTGCCAGTGAAGAATTTTGAAAGTGACAAAGCCATTTCTTCTGACAGTTAGAAAAAGTGAATGCACTTTCTTCTCTCCATTGTCACCACTGTAGCTTCTAAATAAGCCAATCTACTCTTTTTGGTTGTCAGATAGTCTTTGTTTTTAAATTATTTTGGTGATAATGCCAAGGTCAGCAAAACTGTTCTTATTTAATGTTAGTATACTTCTTGTGCCTGATAACAAAAATTTTACAAAAGCATTAAATTTTTTGATCAACTGAAAAAGGACAGTTAGCTCCTTCCACTACTGTAATAGGACTTTCTACAGGAATGAAAAGAAACTAACTTCTGCAGTTACAAAACAGCAAATATTGTGTATATTTTTTTGCATCATACCATGTAATGATGATTTCTTAGAAAAATTACCCATTCTCAAGTCATAATATTAAAAGCATTACTTTATATGGCCAAGTAACTTATGCTCTTTTCTGTGAACCAAACTATTGATAGGTGAAATTCAGAATAAAAATACACAAAAAACCCATGTGTTAGAATACAGGAAATTAAGCTAAAGTCATATGATGTACTAAGTGAATAATTCACTTTCATTCTTCTATCTGATACATCCAAGATTTGCAAAGATTATGAAAGGCAAAAAGTTTATATAAATCTATATCAAACTATACTAATTTTGAAGTGTGAGATCAGTTTTCATTAGAAAGATTTGACTTTTGCTTACTCTTTATCAGGGCATTCATTAAACATAGGAAAGAAGTAAGAGGACAGAAAACTTGGTCACTTGGTTTAGCAGTTTTCTCAGACTGAAAAAATAACAATGAAACCTCCAGGGTTAAGAATTTCAAAGGAGGCTGCAAGACAGAGAAGATAGACCAAATCAGCTTACCACTTGAACCATTTTGAGATATCTGGCATATCTTGGATCCTTGGCTACAGTTAAGATATTTTCTGGTGTTACTTCACTTTCCTGTGGTCCAGAGTCTTGTAAACTGTTCTGCTGTAGAGAGCATGGTGTATAAATCTTTAGACAATTCACAAAAGGGGTCCATCATGTTACTTAAAAGGGATGTTTCTTTTTATTATTCTAAAGCAAACAATATCAGAAAAAATCATATTTCTAAATTTAAATACCAATAATTTAATTATAGGATATATGTTTCCAAATATTTACAAATACTTAAATATGATTGCAGAGGAAGTTACATGTAATGTCAACACTATATTGTTCCCATAAAAGTGCAAACATATTCAAGGCATTAAAAATTAAAATTCTGCTTTATTTGTCCCTTGAGTATGGATACAAAACATGAATTATTTATGGACCTATTATTTTAATAAAACTTTTAATAAAGCTAGTAAAGCTATTTGATTTGTCAATTGTTCAACTCCAGTGGACAGAAAATCGGTTTTCTAGGTATCTATACCATCTACACAATTATACTTCTCATTCATTGAATAATCTTGTTCTAAGTGGATATGGCTATTCTAACATCTCTAAAGGCAAGGCCTGGAGAATTTGTGGAAGAGAAGCTCATTTCTCAAACAAAATTATGTTTATATATATTTCAGCTACTGATGGAATTATTAATATTCTCCAAAGAGTGGTTAAGATTATAAATACTACTTATAATGAAGAATAATGGGGAATGGTCTTTTTGGATCAAAATGGTTTCATCATATAGGCAGTTCTCAACTTTGCATGGTACCGTGTAAACGGTACCTCGTCCAAACTGGAATCCTATCTTCATTTAAGTGCAAAGCCAAGACTGTATATAATTCTTGATTTTTCTATTAACCTAAACATTTATAGTAAGTCTACTTAGTGACTTACTGTATGTTACCATTAACATTCCTTAACTGAATGATATCAATTTTATGTCTGTTGAAGCATATCTCTGTTGAAGTGTAAATAAATAAATAAAAAAAATCTTTCGGTATTCCTAGTTATTAGAATATAAATTATATGTTAAGGTTTTTCGCCAGATAATTCAAATATAAATTAAATCTCTTTTAAATGCTGAAGCAAGTAAAATATCCCCAAATTCTTTAGGTTACTCCAGTTATACGACAGTGTTAAGTGTACAAAAGTGCATATGTGTGTGTGTGTGTGTGTGTGTGTGTAAATATGTATATACATATACACATCCATCTGCAAAATACATTAATTACAAAACGTCCAAAACATTTAACTAAACAAAAAATTTCAACAAGACCCATGTATGCTTTTAAAAAAATAAGGACAATAAACTCATACAATAGCACAATGGAGCAAACGGTAATTACATATAAGACCACTGGATTTTAAAACTCAGCCTTTAACTTCAGCCTAATAACCAAGAGCTCAACAAGGTTTAATTATATCAGGTCTTACACCTTTGCTATTTGTATGACCCATTAAATCTTCTATCATATCTCTCAACTGTCCTTCATTTTATTCTCAAATTAATCTCAATCTGTACAATTAGATGTTCTCCTGTGAGTAATGATAAGATCTGAACCATGAAATTAAAGGTGCAGAAAAATCAGTATGCAAACCTTGGGTCTTTGACTCATATACAGACTGGAGATTGCAATGAATGGATGATTTAAAAAAAAGTTCATGATTATCTTTTAATTGATAAGCAAGTTGACTGTAATGTCAATGGAAATTCTGTGTTAAGCAATACTTCAGTCCATTTCAAAATATTTTACATAAAATATACCAATTAGAAACAATGAAGAGAAATAAAAAGTTGATTTCAATATTAAGAACATGCTGAACAATTATATTAAGCCAATCAATACACAACTTTACCACATTTTTTAAATTCAGGAAGCCAACAGCACTTCATATATCCTCCAAATGAATTAATAACTATTTTTCAATAAAATTGCTAGAATATTAAGTAATTCTGAATTTTAGATAATTCAGTTGTGATTACTCATAATCAATTTTTTGAGACTTTAAACAGGCAAGACCAACACAACTGCACAAGTTTTAAATACATATTATATATAGGCGTGCACAGTAACACCTGGAAAAGTTAATACTGAAAGTCAGATACCATTTTATAAATTTACAGAAATATAATAATGGTTAGTATCCACCAAAGAATAACTACTAGGTAGAATGGAAACATGTAATAGTTTTTACATATGCCTTGTTTTAGAAAAAGGATGGTTCATCTTTAATTGATAAAACCTTGTAAAGTTAAATTCCTCTAAACATTTGAATTTATTTTTGTATATTATATATATTCCAGTGATCATCACAATGGAATTTGTTATATTAATTAAATGGATGTTAAATTTTCTAATACCTAATTGTTAAGTAAAATGAAGTGAAGTGAAAGTCACTCAGTTGTGTCCGACTCTTTGCGGCCCCATGGACCTCTCTAGGCCAGAATACTGGAGTGGGTAGCCTTTCCTGTCACCAGGAGATCCTCCCAACCCAGGAATCAAACCGGGGTCTCCTGCATTGCAGGTGGATTCTTTACAACCGAGCTATCAGGGAAGCCCTAACTGTTAAGTAAACGGTCATCTAATTCATCTGCCAAATATACAATATTTCTAAATATATGGCTCCTCCCACACAGAGCCTTAAACCACATGTGCTCAGTTGCTCAGTTGTGGCTAACTCTGTGATCCCATGGACTGTAGCCCGTCAGACTCCTCTGCCCATGAAATTTTCCATGCAAGAATACTGAAGTGGGTTATGTTTTATGAGTTCAACACAGGTGCTAGAGACAGTGCAGTGTAGCAGATAAGAGATAGGATTCTTGACACCAGATTGTTTGGGTAAAAATTCTAGCTCTTACATTTATTGTCTGACCTTCAACAAGTTAACCTCTGTGCACCTCATTTGACATATCTGTAAAGTATTAACAGAACTGATAAAAGTATTTACTTCATAGGGCTGTTGTGAGAATTAAATGAGTTAATTTATAAAAAGCACTTAACACACCACACATACAGTCAGAAACCTTTATATGGGAGGTATTATAATCACGGTCAACGTTATTATGATCTAAAAGATATCCCATAAAAAGTACCTCCAGGTACAAATGCAAAATTCCATATACATAGGAAGTCTGTTTATTTGGTATTACTTGTTAGGCCACCATTTTAGTGATTATTTTATTTTGGATTTTAATACCTCACTGAGATACACTAGTGATTATTCTTAAACAATGAAGAATTTTTATTTCTTGAAATAAAAAGTAATACACAATTTAAATTTATACAGAGCATAAATGAACATTAAAACATAAGAGCCAAACAGAGTGTGGGCCTTACAAGGATGTTGATTTGAACAAATCAACTCCCCAAACACACTTTTTTAGACAAGTGGTGTTTCTTAGATTAGGACCTCTCAAATTTCAAGAGCCTTCAAATCACATACGGATCTTGTTAAAATGAAAATTCTGACTCAGTGGGTCTGGGGTAGAACCTGAGATTCTGTATTTCTAACAAGTTCTCAGGTAGGTTGCTGGCCCATGGAGCAGAGTTTTGGTAACAAAGAGTTAGATATTATCAGGGAATTACTGCTCATTATACTGTATATGATAAAGGCACTGTGGTTATACAAGAAAATGTCAGAACTTTTCACAGATGCTCAGGGAATTATACATGGGTGAAAAGACATGATGCCTGGAATTCACTTCAGTGACAAAAAAAGACAGATGAAGCAATTGCAACAAAATCTTAACTGGTGAATCCAGGTAATGGGCACTTGGTTAGTCTTTGTACTATTCTATTTTTATTCATGTGTGAAAGTGTCATACTAAAACATTTAAAAGACACATTTCTTACAAGAACTAAGAAAAAAATTTCCAGAGTGAACTTGAAGAAAGTAGTTATATTCAAGACTATTCCTAGTCCTGTATAGGTCAATTTTCTTTTTTATAGGCAAGAAAAATATTAACTTCAGGAAACTGTTCAGAATAACAAAATGAAAAGCTAGTAACTTTTTTCAAACCTTATTTTTTATCTTAAAGTTTAAAATATTACTAGTCAAGTGCTACATTTTTATTTAACTTTATTTGAACCTACAGATTTGGTCTATCTGGTTCACCCAAGAAGAGGTGCTCATACTTCCTGGAACTTAATTACATACCTGTGATTGCTCTGAAGTGGCTTCAGAATGTGTTCCATTTGTGATCCTAGTGACATTTACAGGAGATACTTCAAATGTGACATCATCTAGGCCCGGGATAGATGATAACTGAGAGGAGAAAATTAATGTTGGTATATGAGGATAATATTAGATCTTTAAAGACTAAGTTTCTAAGTATGTGTTGTATTTTTTTAAAATAGTTTTCTTAAGTTTTAAAGCTATAGAAGTGGTTTTATAAAATCTCATCTTTGGTTGAAATTCTCCATGCCATAAACTACTTAAAAGCGAAAGGCATTGACAAATAAAATATTTCTGAAGAATTTCTCACTAATCTAATTTAGCTTGTCACCATTCTTTCTCAGGAATTATTATTTTTTTTTAATAAGGAATCCTACTGTAAGGAATGAGAGCATGGGCTTTGGAGTCAGATTGCCAAGGTTTAAGTCACAACATACGTAACTCTACGCATATCTTCCTAGGCCTCAATTTTCTCACCTGTAAAGTGGGGGATGAGAAAACTTACATCCCAAACTTGTAAAAAGATTTTGATTAAATATATTTTGTTCCCCTTCAAAATGTGCTCTGTAGCACATTTTAAGTTTGAATAATCTGGGAAATGAGAAAACTCTTGCCACATGTTAACATATGATGCAGCTTATTCTTTTCTTCTTTCTTTAAGTAATATCACTGAATGTTACTACAATGTGTTATTTTCCATACACAAACAATGAGCATGATGTCAGTGGTTAGGCATTTTAGGTCGGATGTCCAAGATCCATGCATACATTCTTTTCTGATTTCATCCTGATATCAGTGACACACATCTGTCAAATGTTTGGCTAACTTTGAGGATTAACTTATGGTCATGGAAATAATTAAGGTTAACCTGTCCACATGGCAACTTAACTTGTGACCGTGGACTCTAACTCAAGAATTCCACAAACATTAAAATAATACACATATTCATAATAAAGAATAATGAAGAAGCAATGGCAATAAGATCTAAAGCAGCAATATTCATTAAAAACTGTTGACTGATGACAGTATTTAGCACAGTGGCCATGGCCCTAATAGTTTCAAGTGGGTATGGCTGCTAAGAAACTATTTTGAACATGTTCAAGGCCAAATATCCTAAATTACAAGCTAAGGAAATGTTCTGAGGGAAATACAGTAGCTGAAGACCACAGGAAGATGTAGAAAGCCTAAACCAGACATTCTGATCCCTATGCTAGAAGATATTAGTAATTTCACTTCCTTCAGTTCAGTTCAGTCACTCAGTTGTGTCCAACTCTTGGCAATCCCGTGGATTATAAATAGTCAATAAATATTTTTTCGTGTCAATTTTTTTTGATAAAAGAACAAAGTCACAAAAATATATTAGCATCTCCATTATTTATATATAAGAAAAAGCATACAAAACCTGCAAGCTTTCAAATTGAAACAACCTTCTATTTTTGCTTTTATATGACAGTTACCTTTTGTGATTTCTGACATCAGAACTGGTACTACGCACTGCTGCTGCTGCTGCTGCTAAGTCGCTTCAGTCGTGTCCGACTCTGTGTGACCCCGTAGATGGCAGCCCACCAGGCTTCCCCGTCCCTGGGATTCTCCAGGCAAGAACACTGGAGTGGGTTGCCATTTCCTTCTCCAATGCATGAAAGTGAAAAGTGAGAGTGAAGTCGCTTAGTCATGTCCGACTCTTAGCGACCCCATGGACTGCAGCCCACCAGGCTCCTCTGTCCATGGGATTTTTTACAAATGGAAAATAGCTGAGATTTTCTCCAAATTTTGTTCTGGAGACATGTAAAGTTTTATAGAATTTTTCCTGTGTTATCAATGACTACTATTAAGATACTTGTGAGTTTTCCATTAAATGAAGCAAACTATATAACATTCAATTTGTTAACATGTTACTCATTATGTTTTTGATTAAATAAGGAAAGAAACCTCGACCCACATATATATTTAAACAGACTCAGTTAGTGGTTCATAATGAAGATTACTTCCTTTGCAATTATAATAAATTAAACAAATGAAAGCACTGCACCACGTCATGGATGCAGGAGCTAAACTGAATTCATTCCTAAATACAATTAAAGTTAAATGTGACTGAGAAAGTTGATATATGTAGAGCAAGTTTATCCTATAAATTACTCAGAAATACAAACCTTTGCATCTAAAATATTGAGAGTTGTTTCAATCTGCTGGATACGAAGAGAAAGGT
The DNA here is from genome assembly GCF_000754665.1 of Bison bison bison. NCBI lineage: Eukaryota > Metazoa > Chordata > Mammalia > Artiodactyla > Bovidae > Bison > Bison bison. Next base: position 7,174,690 of record NW_011494899.1, on the reverse strand, counting down.
CTGCTAGTTTCTGAAAAAGAAAGATTAGAAACGAAAGGATAAAGTTAAAAACTATGGTTTAAATATTTGTGATTTTCTAATATACTACTCTCTTATTTACATGAGTAAGATTTGAAACTCAAGTATTCAATTATCTTCATTAGCATGTTTCATGGTTATTTTATAAAACTGTATTCATAGAGAAGAAGTTACATTTTCAGTCTTATGAAACTCATTATCAGAGCCATAATCAATCACTGGGACCAGAATGTAAACTCCTCTGAAGACAGAGTTTTTTATTCACTGTTATACCCCTTGTGACCAGAGCAGTACTTGACACTTAACAGGAGCCCAATAATTACTTGTTGCTGAATGAAGGAATTCTTCATAGAACACAGGATTAAAAACTAGCCCCAAACAGAAAGGAGCAGGCTCTGCCTTTGTATATCACTTAAACACAGAAATATATACAATTAGTCCCGAATTCAAACTTTCCAAGTTTGAAAAGTAAAAAAAGATGAAATTGGAAGATAAGTAATTAATGTCGGGAATAATTAAAACAAAGAAAAAAAATAAGAATACTAAAAAAGCAAAAGGAATCAACCAACAATTAAAACCCAAGATAAACCAGAACCAAGAGCTTACCATGCTCTAGTTATTCTGTACCATTACATGAGCCAATTACATGTTGTGTGTTAGTTGCTCAGTCATGTCTGACTATTTGTGACCCCATGGACTGTAACCTGCTAGGCTCCTCTGTCCGTGGGATTCTCCAGGCAAGAATACTGGAGTGGGTTGCCATGTCCTTCTCCATTTTAAAGTATGCACTTGATATCATTTATAATCCCACACATTTTATTTTATGCATTGAAAAACATTAATTTCATTTCACTAGACTGCCAAAGGATCCATGGCAAAATTAAGAACCTCTGCTTTTCAAAGATTATTCAGCATAATAAATGTTTTTGAGTCTGTTCCTGTGTAATTACTGCTATAACACACATAAATATGTACTTTCTAAAATGTCACTGTCATTTGACAAAATACACCTGGTTTCATTCATGGGCTGCTAAAGCTCATTTCTATGATGTTTATGTCTTCTGCATTTTCCTTCTAAACTCCTAGACCACCAGAAAGCAGGTTTCTCAGTCTTGGCTCTATTGACTGAGCTCTATTGACTGGCTCCATTGTGGGTTGGATAATTCTTTGTTGTAAAGGTCTATCCTGTGCACTATAGGATAGTTAGCAGAATCTCTGACCTCTACCCACTAATTGCCACAAAAACTCCCCAACTGCAACAACGAAAAATGTCTCTAGACATTGCCAAATGTTCCTTGGTTGAGAACCACTACTCTGAAGTGTAGATGACTATGGATATAAGTAACATGATCAATAACAGTAATTGTCCCCACCTCTGAAAGTTTCAGCAGAGAGGAAACAGAAAGGTATGTCTACTTTCCCATCCATTTAACCATCCACCCTCTTTGTAAGGATTTAAAGCAAACCTGAAATATCTTGAGTTGGGACAACAGGGGAATTTCCAAGGTTCCTAGTTTTTCAGATAAAGTTGAAGAGTTCTTGATGCACCACCCACCTATTTGCAAGGCAGTGCATTTTACTCAAGTGAAAAAAAAAAAGGAGGAAGAACTATGGAGCTAAAAGTTGAACACGGGAAAAAAAAGTACTGTGGGACTTCAGGTTTGTAAAATATCCCATTTGCAGATCCGGTTCTTTAAAAGAGAAACAGTATTTTAAGTGAATGGATCTCCTGGTACATCATTTTGGGTTGAGTATGTCCTAGAAGCCAGAGAGGGAAGAAACTGATGGTTTTACTAAGCTTCATCTGACACTTAATCCAGCAGTTGTAAAAGTTTTAAAAGCAGTTGTAAAAGTTATAGCAGTAAATAGGGTTTTCAGCAAAACCTTATTTGGTTTAAGGTGAAGTCTGATGGTGGGCCTAAAAATTGGACATAGAAGATAAGCACTAAATTTTTTTTTAGGTCATGTGAAAATTCTCAGAGGTTTTGCTTGTATTTAAAGTTTGTTTTTTTTTTTTTTAAAGAAATGTTTTAGAATATTTAGAAATGACTAAAATCCCAGTATTCTAGGCATGTTACAAGTCTGAGTCAAATATACCTGATTGCCCTGTTTGCTGAATACCTTTAACTTTAAAATTCACAATAAGGTTAAACTTCCACTCAGTCTTATCTATGCTATGCACAGAACTTGTGCTATTCTCCACGTACTTCCTATTTAAAATTTAGGTGAAAAAGTTAAAACAAAAAAACCCCAACAGCTCCCCCCCTCACAAAAAAACCCAAACAAACCAAAATCCACCAGGTTTTCTTTTCCCTCCAGTTCACTTCAAGTTCAAAAAGTAACAGCTGAAGTTCAAATTTTTTTTTTTGGAGGGAAACAGAGTGGTTTTGGTCCTTGTTTAAGGCTTTAACTAAACAAAGACCACAGGTTTAATAGCTGCTATAAACAAATAACAACCCAGTTTGGAAATTGATCTTAACTTGGGAGAAAATGGCCCTTCATGTATGAATATGTATATTATATCCCTGGAGTTTATCATATATAAGACATTATATTAAATAGAAATGGCATGGTAAAGAAGAGAACACAAATCTAAAAACTAAATTTTGAAATAACTATAAAGAAGACAGTGTAATCTCTCACTTGAAAATGATATAAACACGCCTGTTATTCAGATCAGATGGTGCAACAGAACAGAAGATTGCAATCAGTTAACATTTCAGAATTGGAATCCCAGCTCTTACTTTCTAGCTATTTGAATGTAGGCAAATAGCTACTGCAGCTATAAATACTATGCCCTCAAGTATACGATGAGTGCATGAATAAGTAAATGATTTAAGCCTTTCTACATCTCAGTTTCTGTATTTCTAAAAAAGAGATAATTGGACCTTTCTTAAAGGTCTGGGCTGTGATAATTAAGTACATGTAAAGCACTCAGCACAATGCCTAGCACAGAATAAATATTACTGTCATCACACCAAGTAAAAAGTCTACAATTGACATAAATATCCAAGATGAATGCTACAAGCTGAATTCTAAATAATGAGTGACAGTCAATCCTAAATTACCATCCATTAAGGACAAAAAGGCAATTAGCTACTTTTAAATTTCATCAATTTTTGTCAACAAAGTTTTTTCTGGGGTTCAAGGAAGTAGGAAATAGTGATATAGTCAAAACAGAGGAGGGTAGTTGAGAGGAACAGAAGGGAGGAAAGAATGAATCATGAGGCTTTGATAATGGATAAGCAATCAACAAGACATTTATTGTTATACTTTATCTGTATGTGTGCTCAGTTGTGTCCAATTCTTTGAGGCCCAACTCTCAGAGACCTGACTCTTTGAGACCCTGTGGACTGCAGCCCACCACGCTCCTCTGTCCGTGAGATATTTTGGGCAAGAATACTGGGGTGGGTTGCTATTTTCCTCCTCCAGGGGATCTTCCTCACCTAGGGATCAAACCTGCATCTCCTGTCTCCTGCACTGCTGGCAGATTCAGCTGAGCCATCAGGGATTCCCCACTGAAAGGGTATTTAATTTTAAGTGGTCACTGAACTTTTGTAAAGTAGAATTTGCAAGCTTATGGAGAAATACTGTTGTATCTGTGTGGGAATTTTCTCTAGCCTCTGAACTGAGCACAATGATTTTAATATATTAAAGTGTATATAAGTGTATCCTGTTCTTAACACAGAATAATGGCCCCAAGGACATCTATATTCCTATACTTTTTAGGCAGGAACCACCCCTCTATGAAAAGTCTCATTCAAGGACTGGATTGTGTAAGTGTTAGTCACTCAGTCGTGCCCGACTCTTTGCGACCCCATGGACTGCCGCCCACCAGGCTCCTGTGTCCATGAGATTTTCCAAGCAAGAATACTGGAGTGGGTTGCCATTTCCTTCTCCAGGGAATCTTCCCTGACCGAGGGATTGAACCCAGGTCTCCTGCACTGCAGGCAGATTCTTAACCAACTGAGCTACAAAAGTCTCATTCAAGGACTGGATCGTGGGGGATACTCAAATGATGAACAGTAATTTCAGCACTCAGGTAGTTCATGACCCCAAAGTGGAGCCCTAAGGTTTAACACGATCCTCAAGTAGTAAAGGAAACTGATCAAGAACCTTTTGGTTTTAGATGACTGTCCCACTTTCTTGTCCTCTTTTTCTCCTTTCTTCAAACCAATTTCAAGTCATGCTTCCCATCTTCCTTCCCACTCTCTTTTTTAGTTTTTTGTTAAGACAGGTGTCCCTGGATCTGGTGCCTAACCTGTCACTGGGTTGTGTGTGCACGCTCAGTTGTTTCCAGCCCTTTGCGATCCCATGAACTGTAGCCTGCCAGGCTCCTCTATCCACGGGACTTCCCAGGCAAGAATACTGGAGTGGGTTGCCATTTCCTAATCCAGGGGATCTTCCCTACCCAGGCATCAAGCCCATGTCTCCTGCACTGGCAGACAGACTCTTCTACCACTGTGCCACCTGGGTCATTGGGTTACTTGATCCTTAATTCACAACTCATTTGCAGAAAGTATTTTTACTTCTATCATGATATTTGATGCCCAAGTTATGTTTCTAGGCTACCTCCCAAATCATCTTTTTCATCAAGCAATGTAACATAATTTTAATAGAAACTGAAACAGTATACATTTAAAATGCAGTCCTTAGGGAAAACATAACCAACTTCAAAATTTAAAAAGAAAAAATGTTTTTGTGAAATCTTGGAACTGCTTTTGTTGTTTAATCACAATAAACCTTACTGAACTATTTCACAAAACCTCCAGAAAGTTCATTCAGCAGAGATGGGCTGTAAGAACTGACTGTAATAGAATCAAAGAGGATTTAAGCTATGTCAACAGAATAACTGGGGGACAAGCAGTCATAGTACATGATTGCATACACCGTAATCCTTACTTTACTCATTTGTTACCTTCTAAAGTGCAAGGTGACACTGGGCCACTCATTAAACCAGTATCAAAGGACCTACCTCCTCACAAACTGTAGAAAATCGGTTGAGGAACTGCACAGTGTGCACCACAAACTGGTTTAGAAATGCCACCGTTCTTTTCTGTTGAATAGCTGGCACCTGTTTTACGTAAAAATAAACATGATCCGTACAGGACGAAACGTACACCACGCAATCACCTTGATATTAATAATAAGGAGGCGTTCTCCTGTGTGATACAATTACTGGAAGTACTGAGAATAGTCACTAATTTGTTTTCCTAAACTGTGGGGGTGGGGTGTCCAAAACGACAGAGGCTGCAAAGTTTGAGAACGGGTTCTGGATTCACAGATGCGAACTTTGGCAGGTAAAGGCAACCCACATAAACACACGAAAAACTGAAAGGGCCAAATATAAAAGAGGTCGGGTTAGAGGTCGGAAGGGGTAAGAGTTCTTACCCTTGAACATAAGAACTCGTGACTCGGGAAAGGAAGGAGGAGAGGCATACTACTCCCGCCCCACCTTAGAAGGCTCGGAAAGGACCCCTTTTTAAGGTGAACTGTGGAACCCTCCCTCCCAAGAGAGGGGGAAGACAAGCATAGACCAGGGCTGGGCAGAGAGGTGGGGTCTTTCTGGGAACCCAGCGTCCCTTCCCCATCCTCCTCCCAGGTTGCCGAAATCCAACTCCATCTTTACAAACCTTAGTCAGGTCTATGCCTGAGCCCATGAGAGGAAGCCCATCCTCATCCATCTCCTCAGCGGGCGGGGGACTAAGGGCTCACCCACAAACCCCTCCCAAGCCCGGCCCGCCCAACCCGGTAATAGCGTCCGAACGCCTCTCCTGGTCCACGCCTCCCGGTCCGGGGAAACGCCGGAAGGAAACGCCTCCTCCCGCCAATCACTCGGCGCCTTCCAGAGAGCCGGCCCATTCGCACAGCATTCTGGGAATGGTAGTTCCAGCTCCGGATTGTGACGTCAAACAAGGCGGGGTCGGGTGGAGAAGGCTGTAATCCAGTAGTCTTAATTACCTACCTCCAGTCTGCCCCCACTCCAAAATTAAAAAGTAAACCGTGGGGTCTGTTTGAGTTTATCTCTGCTTAGTCTGGTGTGTTATATATGCAGCTAATTTATTCGTTAATTAAAAAAAAAAAAAATTAAGTGCCAGATACTCTGTTAGGCCTTGTGGTGAAAACAAAGATTGAATGCGGTTTAGCATATGTGTCTATATAGAGAACTATGCATTGGAGAAGGAAATGGCAACCCACTGTAGTGTTCTTGCCTGGAGAATCCCAGGGATGGGGGAGCCTGGTGGGCTGCCGTCTATGGAGTCGTACAGAGTCAGACACGACTGAAGCGAGTTAGCAGCAGCAGCAGCAGAGAACTATAGAAACGTTATCCTAAATTGGACGATTGACAAAAATGTTTTTTTCAAAGTGCTCTTTAAAAAAGAAAAGAAATATAATGCTATGAGATGTAATTTCTAGTTAACAGAAAAGTGGGAGTGTCTCTCCGTCTCCTAGGATCCTTGATCATTAGTGTTCATCAATCATCCATAGCTCCTGACAGCAGTGCCACTCACAACTTAACTGAATTTCCAGGGCTGTTAAAAACAATATCTAGAAGTTTTGGACAACTGCCAGAAATCCTCTGGAATATATAATCCTTCCTCTAGAGTTTCTCTCATTGGATTTCACTTATTGTACTAAATTCTGGAGACAAAGCAAGTAAATTGTAATGAATACTGATTTGAGGAGTCAGACATTTTAAATGCCACCTGCATATAGCCATTAAATTAAAGTATTTAAGAATCTTTTAATAGTTATCTTTGTTTCCATAGCAGATAACTAGAAAGTCACTTTTATCATGAATCAGTTCTTAGGTGGGGGAAATGAGACTGGGGTCCTATTTTTTTGTTTTTCTTTCTGCTCTGCTTCAGGATGAACAAACAATTAGAGGAGTATAGTATTGGTTCAGCATAGTGGGAAAATAAATTTAAATACCCGCTACCCTGCTCTCCCCTTCCCCCAGGAGTGATGCTGTGCTTAGATCACTCAGATGTGTCTGATTTGTTGTGACCCCATAGACTGTAGCCCACCAGGCTTCTCTGTCTGTGGGGATTCTCCAGGCAAGAATACTGGAGTGGATTGCCATGCCCTCCTCCAGGGGATCTTCCCAACCCAGGGGTCGAACCCAGGTCTTCTGCATTGCAGGCAGATTCTTGGGTAGCCAATGCCTTCTCCAGGGTTTCCTTCTGACCCAGGAATCGAACCAGGGTCTCCTGCATTGCAGGCAGATTCAATCATCTATTGGGGCTTGGTTAAGTAAAGGAATTTTAGCCTCTTTATTCATTCTAGGCTAGATATAACCTAACCTAGTTAAGAATCCATTGTTTCAGTTTCCTTCTTAAATTGTGCCTTTTAATTGTGCCTACAAAATTGGGTTCTAGGCTTTTGTAGGCAGTAGTCCCTAAAAAGTGGATTACCTCAGGAGAAGATATCTGGATATATTTACAGTTAGGGGGGCCCAATAAAACAGCATATAGCTTAATGATTAAGAAAGCTTGCTTAGTACGGGGGAGGTCCTTTTGCTATGTTGTGTTCTGGGACTTTAACTTACGTAGTTGATGAGTGATGACTGAATGGTAATTACCATTGAAAGAAGGTTACTTATGTTTCCCAAGAGAAGGGGACCCGTGATGCCACACAGGTTGTAGGGGAAATATCAAATTTTGGTTGGGAGGCAGACAGAAGCAAAAGCCAGGGGAAAGTCTATGCCATATCCTTTATTGTGATTTCGGTTGAAAGGCAAGGCAGGACAGGAGAAACAGGTGAAGGCTGGATGGTGTGAATAATTCCAGTGGGTTTAGGGCACAGGAGTTGTCCCTTTTGTCTGTACCTTGACCTGGGTTAAATTATGGCAGGGGGAATATTGGCTTTGGGGGAAAAGTTTTATAAAGAGGGGGGTGGGGGGGAGG
>NW_011494899.1:7164494-7166665 GCF_000754665.1 Bison bison bison | reverse complement strand
CCTGGTTCTGGGTTAATTTAGGGCAGGGGAAATATTGGCTTGGTGTAAAAGTTTAGATAAGGAGGTGGTTGGGGGTAATGGTCTCAGATTGGTTGGTTTGTGTATGAAAAACGTGCTTGCAAGTAAATTGTTTGATTAACTTTGGGAATTAGCTAGTCCTGGTAGATGCTTGTCTTTCCCAGAATCTTTAAGTCCACAAATGTCAGAGCTTCAGGGATACAGAAATTTATATATATGTATGTATATATGTATATATATATGTATATACATAAATGTTATATATATTATATATAAAGTTATATATATAGTTACATATATTTATATATAATTATACATATAATTGGGGCTTCCCTGGTGGCTCAGAGTTTAAAGTGTCTGCCTCCAATGCGGGACTCCGGGGTTCGATCCCTGGGTCAGGAAGATCCCCTGGAGAAGGAAATGGTAACCCACTCCAGTATTCTTGCCTGGAGAATCCCATGGACAGAGGAGCCTGGCAGGCTACAGTCCACAGGGTCGCAAAGAGTAGGACATGACTGAGCAACTTCACTTTCACTTTCATACATTTAATTAATATAACTTTATGTGATGAATATGTGCTAAAAAGATAATTACAGAATCCAAGAAAACACAGAACACTCGCCTTTCAGGTAACAGTTTCAGAAAGGCACCTCACTTCTGGATCTAGAGCCTCATTCAGTTTCTCAAGAAGTGATCAGAGGGGAAGGAGCAGCTGCTGGCTATGGAAACTATGGGAAGACAGGGTCTAATCATCCCTTATCCAGACTCTCAATTAAACCTCCTGTTTTAACAATCCCTAAAACATTGCTTTGCCAACAAAGGTCCATCTAGTCAAGGCTATAGTTTTTCCAGTAGTCATGTATGGATGTGAGAGTTGGACTGTGAAGAAGGCTGAGTGCCGAAGAATTGATGATTTTGAACTGTGGTGTTGGAGAAGACTCTTGAGAGGCCCTTGGACTGCAAGGAGATCCAACCAGTCCATTCTGAAGGAGATCAGCCCTGGGATTTCTTTGGAAGGAATGATGCTGAAGCTGAAACTCCAGTACTTTGGCTACCTGATGCGAAGAGTTGACTCATTGGAAAAGACTCTGATGCTGGGAGGGATTGGGGGCAGGAGGAGAAGGGGACAACAGAGGATGAGATGGCTGGATGGCATCACCGACTCGATGGATGTGAGTTTGAGTGAACTTCGGGGAGTTGGTGATGGACAGGAAGGCCTGGTGTGCTGCAATTCATGGGGTCGCAGAGTCGGACACGACTGAGCAACTGAACTGAACTGAACTGAAAACATTGCACCCCACTTCTGAAGAACTGGTGCCCCACATCCAAGTGTCTTCTAAACTGTCACTTCTCTTTTAGTCCATAAAGCACCTTGCTTTCATCACTCACTTGATACCCAACACATTGTGACCATGTGGTATTGTTAACCTCTTTGTAACTTCCTAGAGGTCACAGGCCAGTTTCCATTTCTTTGTTATTGTTGTTCAGTTGCTCAGTCGTGTCTGACTCTTTGTGATCCCATGGACTGCAGCACGCCAGAATTCCCTGTCGTTAACAATCTCCTGGAGTTTGCTCAAACTCGTGTCCGTTGAGTTAGTGATAGTCATCCAACCATTTCATCCTCTGTCATCACCTTCTCCTCCTGCCTTCAATCTTTCCCAGCATCAGGGTCTTTTCAAATGAGTCAGCTCTTCGCATCAGGTGGCCAAAGTATTGGAGCTTCAGCTTCAGCATCAGTCCTTCCAATGAGTATTCAGGATTGTTTTCCTTTAGGATTGACTGTTTGATCTTGCAGTCCAAGGAGTCCATTTCTTTATACCCTTATATCTGTTACAGAGCCATGCACATGATAGCAGAATCTGCTTATTTTTAAGTTAAGAATTTATTATTGAAAGTGAAATGTTTATTTATGGAAAACATAAAGAAAAAAAGCATAGGAAGGAAGAATGTAACCCACAATAACTCTTCTTAGAACTAACCATTACCATTTTGATAGAGCCAAGGTATTTTTATCTTGAATTCCTAAGTCAGATTTTTTTCTTTTCCCCATTGGTGGGGGTATTAATGAGGCAGGCTTCAGTCATTAGCTTTGTACACCTTCTATAGTACCCTGTCTTCTTCTCAGAATAAGCTTCTCTATTTATTAAAAAAAA
>NW_011494899.1:7149501-7164394 GCF_000754665.1 Bison bison bison | reverse complement strand
ATTAAAAAAAAAAAGCAGCAAATGATGCCACTATCAGCTGCTTCTAATTAATTCTCCTCTGGCAGTTTCAGTAAATGACTCAGCACCTGGACTCCTTAAAGCAGTCAGGTTATTTTGAATCACAACCTCATAAAATCACTTAACACTACTCTGTAAGTTCAATGTCAACATTTCTTCATGTAGCCTTGTTTCTAGAATTCAAAATGATCATGTTAGAACCTTTTCTATTACCCTTTAAAAAATGATTGGGCCAGAAGGTATGAGCCAGTTAGTCTAGCAAAGTGGTTCACAATATTTTCCAGCATGAGAAGCTGTTTTTAATAGAAAAATATATATTGAGGAACCCCAGATGATTGTGGCTCGATATTTAATATTTGTTGAATAAATACATATACATTGTTGAGGATTTAAAGTGAGAATATTAAATGGAAATCGGTTAACTATATTGGAAATCCATCTTAAAATCCCAAGTTTTCATTCAAAGATAGTATTTCAATTCCTTTTATTTTCTAGGCCAGGTCCTACTCATTTTCCTGTAATATATCCTGCTTTAGAAAATCTTGCCTTACATATTACATAGGCAGGGATAAAGTATTCTAGCTTTCATCTGAACTCGAGCCAAACCTTGGGTCACAAAATAGTTATCAAGATGACAGGCACACCTTGATGTATCTGGGAACTTTTTAACCCTCTTAAGAATTCTGAATGAGATCTTCAAAAGCCAGACTCTTTGAACTGGAGGGAAGGCCTCATTGGCAGGCTCATTCCTTCTACTGTTAATGGATGTTTTGGGGGAGGAAGTGGGAAATGGCAGGACACTTTAGGTCAACGTCTGTTAGAATTATGTGGGCAGTTTGATTTGGGGGCCATCTGTGTTATCTTAGCACCCCAGGAGTTCACAGCTTCCAAGGAAGAAGAGGATTATGATAGTGGTAAGATGATTGACAAACTCTTCCAATATTTCATATTCTCCCAGTTATTTGCAATCAACAGGTTGGGAAGCAATGACCCAGGGTTTTGTAAAGATTATACATACATGCAAACACATCTTAGTTACTGTGGTAGGTGGGTAGAATGATAGGGAAAGGAATAGGTCAAAAACACTACCAGAATTTCAGAATTGCTCCATGGGTCCAAGTACATGGGTTCATGTACTTGGTGTGGGGAGGTCCAGGATGGGGTGAGACCGCTGAAGCAGCTAGCTGTATATATGATCAGGTTTTTTACTTTCCCAGGCAAATCTCATTAGAACTCTACAGATTTCAAGTGAAGGATGCTCCCACAAATGTTCTCTTTAGTACATCAATTTGGAGAGAACAGAGCAAAGTTAGCTGTTCACAACACAGCTGGAGGCACTTGTGTCCAACGTGCAGGAGGATCAGTCCTACAGAACTTTTAGCAAAGTATCTAAAATGCCAGACAATTTACATCTTAATGGAATCCTCTCCCCCCACCCCCTTTTTTGGTAGGCTGGAAACCAAGCCAAGCTATTACACAATTATAATAAAACATGGGCTTCCCTGGTGGCTCACCTGGTAGAGAATCTGCCTGCAGTGTGGCAGACCTGGGTTCAATCCTTGGGTAGGGAGGATCCCCTGGAGAAGGGAACAGCTACCCACTTCAGTATACTGGCCTAGAGAATTCCATAGACTATTCCATGGGGTGACAAAGAGTTGGACACAACTGAGTGACTTTTACTTTCATAATAAAATGTGTCTGAGTTATTTTATCTGTTATATATAAACACTTTGTTGTTGTTTTTCAGTCTCTAAGTCATTTTGGCTCTTTGTCACCCCATGAACTGCAGCACTCCAGGATTCCCTGCCATTCAACATCTCCCAGAGTTTGTACAAACTCATGTCTATCAAGTTAGTGATGCCATCCAACCATCTCATCCTCTGTTTCTCCCTTCTCCTCCTGTCTTCAATCTTTCCCAGCATCAAGGTCTTTTCCAATGAGTCGGCTCTTAGCATCAGGTGGCCAAATTATTGGAGCTTCATTTGCAGCATCAGTCTTTCCAATGAATATTCAGGATTGATTTCCTTTAAGATGGACTGGTTTCATCTCGTTGCAGTCCGAGGGACTCTCAAGAGTCTTCTCCAATACCACAGTTCAACAGCATCAATTCTTCGGTACTCACCTTTCTTTACAGTCCAACTCTTGCATCTGTACATGACTACTGGAAAAACCATAGCTTTGACTAAGTGGATCTTTGTTGGCAAAGTGATGTCTCTGCTTATTAATACACTGTTTAGGTTTGTCATAGCTTTTCTTCAAGGTGCAAGCATCTTTTAATTTTATGGCTGCACTCACAGTGATTTTTGAGCCCAAGAAAATTAAATCTGCTACTGTTTCCACTTTTCCCCTATCTATTTGCCTTTAAGTGATGGGACCAGATGCCATGTTTTTTAAATGTTGAGTTTTAAGGTACCCTTTTCACTCTCATTTTTCACCCTCATCAAAAAGCTCTTTAGTTCCTTTTTGCTTTCTGCCATTAGAGTGGTATCATCTGCATATCTGAGGTTCTTGATATTTCTCCCAGCAATCTTGATTCCAGCTTGTGATTCATCCAACGTGGCATTTCTCATGATGTAGTCTGTATATAAGTTAAATAAGCAGGGTGACAATTTACATCCTTGATGTACTCCTTTCCCAATTTTGAACTAGTCCGTTGTTTCATGTCTGGTTTTTAACTGTTGCTTCTTGACCTGCATATAGATTTCTCTGGAGACAGATAAGGTGGTCTGGTATTGTTGTTGTTCAGTTGCTCCATCATGTCCGACTCTTTGTGATCCCATGGACTGCAGCACTCCAGGCTTCCTTGTCCTTCACCATCTCCCAGAGCTTGCTCAAACTCATGTCCATTGAGTCGGTGATGCCATCCAACCATCTTGTCCTCTGTCATCCCCTTCTCCTGCCCTCAATCTTTCCCAGCATCAGGGTCTTTTCAAATGAGTCAGCTCTTCGCATCAGGTGGCCAAATTGTTGGAGCTTCAGCTTTAGCATCAGTCCTTCCAATGAATGTTCAGGGTTGATTTCTTTTAGGATTGTCTGGTTTGACCTCGTTGCAGTCCAAGGGACTCTCAAGAGTCTTCTCCCACACCACAGTTCAAAAGCATTCATTCTTCAGAGCTCATACTTCTTTGTGGTCTCTCACATTTATACATGATTACTGGAAAAACCGTAGCTTTGACTTTGCGGACCTTTGCTGGCAAAGTAATGTCTCTGCTTTTTAATATGCTGTCTAGGTCTGTCATAGCTTTTCTTCCAAGGAGCAAGCGTCTTTTAATTTCATGGCTGCAGTCACCATCTGCAGTGATTTTGGAGCCCAAGAAAATAAAGTTTGTCATGGTTTCCATTGTTTCCCCATCTATTTGCCATGAAGTAATGGGACTGGCTGCCATGATCTTAGTTTTTTGAATGTTGAAGTTTAAGCCAGCTTTTTAAAGGGTTTGGTATTCTCATTTTTTAAAGAATATTCCACAGTTTGTTGTGATTCACACAGTCAAAGGCTTCAGCATAGTCAATGAAGCAGAAATAGATATTTTTCTGGAATTTCCTTGCTTTTTCTACAATCCACCGGACGTTGGCAAAATCCTAAAAGATAATGCGTTTAAGTGCTGCACTGAATATGCCATCAAATTTGGAAAACTCATTAGTGACTACAGGACTGGAAAAGCTGTTTTCATTGCAATCCCAAAGAAAGTAATGCCAAAGGATGTTCAAACTACTGTACAATTGCACTCTTTTCACATGCTAGCAAGGTAACCCTCAAAATCCTTCCACTTAGGCTTCAACGGTATGTGAACCTAGTACCTCTAGATGTACAAGCCGGATTTAGAAAAGGCAGAGGAACCAGAGACCAAATAGCCAGCATCCATTTCAGAGAAAAAAAATAAACACCTAGTTTTCATTAGTTCTAGTGGAAGAAAGAACTTGCAATTAAACAAGAAACATTAAAGAAAAGATCTCTGAAAGTTATTTTAAAATAATTTCTATTGGTCTGGTTTAAACTTAAACGTCAACTAAGAAATTAATTTCTTACAGTTATAGTCTAAGTAAAAATGAACCAAAAATTTGTTTAGACAGTCTCTACCTTATCACTGTGGTCTAATTTACCACTAGTTGTCTCTGGCTTATTTGGAAGTTAGTTGTCTGGGTCTGATTTCCTTTATACAGTCTCAAAAACAGATGTCCTAAAACAGTATTAGAAAGTTCTTCTTCAGATGGTTGCAGAGATTAACCTTAATTTTGGCCAAAGTCTAATCTTGTCTGGATTTGGCTTACTGATAGGACAACAGCTGTGTTTATAAGAAAGATGAAAGTTTTGTGTTTAGCCACCATTAGAAGCAAAGGGATCAACAGCATTTACTGTCTTTTATTACAAAGGGAGGAAACACTCAGTTCAATACAGCACTAAAACTGCAGTTGATAGAAATGCTTGTTTCATAGATCTTTAAGTCTATCGGTTACTCAAACTGTTTGCAAAGGCTGAGAAACCTGGTGACCTCACTTTTACTTACCAGTGTTCATATGGATTTTATAAGCTTTGTGTGTGTTACAAGTCCCAAGGTAGTGTATTCTGTTACAAGTTGGTCAACAAGGCAAATAGCTATATAACAAAGACATAAGTGAAAACAGAAATAAGGTCATCCAGAGAAATTGTCAGGCAAATGTAACTGGATCCTCATAAGGTCAACAATTGTTTTTACTAATGTAGTTTAAAGAACAGCCGAGTAGGTCAGCAAGACAATTCAATGTTTCTGATTTCCCATGAAGTCTGTGTCAGTGCATGCAAAAGAAATTGGTTCTGTTGAGTCTGAGTAATGGATATGTCATCAAATGTGTGCTCGTTTTTCCTTTTGTGAAATGAGATCCTCAAAGCTGATATCCTAATTATTTTGTTGTGTTACTGTGCTTAGTGAACAAATGGTAGCTATAAATTAAAGCCACATTAATAATAACAAAACTTCTACCTATGTTTTAAATAGCACATTTCTTTAGATGTATAATTAGAAACAAATGTTAGCTTGTTTGAAATTCTTTTTAGATGCCTGTTAAACATAAATGTTTTTGAACCAGCAAGGTTGTTGTTCTCTCCTGTCCCTGCTGTTGAGCAAAACAATAGCTTGATAGAATATACTGGAACAGAATGCTGCTTCTGAGGGCCTGAGCAAGCTCTCATCAAGAATGTATGGAAATGGACTATCATAATGATCGTTTTTACTTAAAAATTTTTATTTGGGCCTAGAACCAAGGATATTACTGGTATGGTCTAAAGTTGGGTTAAACTGAGTTTAATTTTTTGAGGTACAAAAAATATGGGGAATAATTTGGAGCAAATTTCTCTCTTCAGAAATTAGTCTTGGGCACAATACTGTCTCATAACCTCCCAATCAGCATTTCTGGGATAATGTCAGATTTTGGACAATTACAGAAAACCAGACACAAATGTGGAAACCAGATTTCAATTTCTTCTCCACTGACATGAGATTTAAAACAGCAACAGGAACATTTCAAGGTCAGTGTCAATATGTAGTCACAAATTACCAAAGAAACAAATTGGAGAGCACGGGTGTACGATTTTGTGTTTTTGGCATGGGAGAGACATTGAAATACTCATAACATAAAAGCCAAATCATAAAAATAAAATGAGACTTATGATCCCATCATTTTGAAAGGGTAGGATTTAGTTCTGACATCTTGCAGATTTGTGATGTCCTGACTTTTGCTTCAACAGTCCTAAATAATACAAGTTTTAGAACATAAGCACAACCTTTTTTTCTTCTTTCTAAAATGTTTGTAAGAGAAGGAATCCTGAGGAAAACTTATTCAACAAAGAGAAACCTCTTAAGCATATTTATAAACAAATATGGAAAAACTAAAACTAGGGGACACATACAAAATCAGGTCTTGTATTATTTATCAGGAATTAGAAGTGATGACCAATAGTTAATTCCCCATCAAACATTTCCTCCCATCTTAGTTTAATTTAAACACAGTTTACTAAGAACAAAGTTTACTAAGGAAAAAGAATATCTTTGTACCATTTAAAGTACTTGTTGGCCAACCCAATAATTGAACACAGTAAGTTTAACAAAGTAGAAGCTGGGAAATGGTCAAATAGCCTATATATGAGATCTAAACAAAGAGGTTAGAATTCTCAACGCTTCAGTCAGTTCAGTTCAGTTCCTCAGTCGTGTCCGACTCTGACCCCATGGATTGCAGCACACGAGGCTTCCCTGTCCATCACCAATCCCAGAGTTTACGCAAACTCATGTCCATTGAGTCAGTGAGGCCATCCAACCATCTCATCCTCTGTCATCCCCTTGTCCTCCCATCTTCATTCTTTCCAAGCATCAGGGTCTTTCAAATGAATCAGTTCTTCACATTAGGTGACCAAAGTATTGGAGTTTCAGCTTCAGCATCAGTCCTTCCAATGAATATTCAGGACTGATTTCCTTTAGGATAGACTGGTTGGATCTCCTTGCTGTCCAAGTGACTCTCAAGAGTCTTCTCCAAAACCACAGTTCAAAACCATCAGTTCTTTGGTGTTTGGCTGTCTTTATAGTCCAAGTCTCACATCTATACCTGATTACTAGAAAAACCAAAGCTTTGACTAGATGAACCTTTGCTGGCAAAGTAATGTCTCTGCTTTTTAATATGCTGTCTAGGTCTATCATAGCTTTTCTTCAAAGGAGCAAGCGTCTTTGAATTTCATGGCTGCAGTCACCATCTGCAGTGACTTTGGAGACCAAGAAAATAACGTTTGTCACTGTTTCCATCGTTTCCCCATCTATTTGCCATGAAGTGATGGGACCAGATACCATGATCTTAGTTTTCTGAATGTTGAGCTTTAAGCCAACTTTTTCACTCTCCTCTTTCATCAAGAGGCTCTTTAGTTCTTCTTCCCTTTCTGCCATAAGTGTGGTGTCATCTGCATATCTGAGGTCATTGATATTTCTCCCAGCATCTTGATTCCAACTTGTGCTTCTTCCAGCCCAGCATTTCTCATGATGTACTCTGCATAGAAGTTAAATAAGCAGGGTGACAATATACAGCCTTGACGTACTCCTTTCCCTATTTGGAACCAGTCTGTTGTTCCATGTCCAGTTCTAACTGTTGCTTCCTGACCTGCATACAGATTTCTCAGGAGGCAGGTCAGGTGGTCTGGTATTCCCATCTCTTGAAGAATTTTCCACAGTTTATTGTGATCCACACAGTCAAAGACTTTGGCATAGTCAATAAAGCAGATGTTTTTCTGGAACTCTCTTGCTTTTTCAATGATCCAACAGATGTTGGCAATTTGATCTCTGCTTCCTCTGCCTTTTCTAAATCCAGCTTGAACATCTGGAAGTTCATGGTTCACACTGTTGAAGCTTGGCTTGTAAAATTTTGAGCAGTACTTTAACATGCTAGCATGTTAAGATGCTTAAAATTTTGAGCAGTACTTAACATGCTAGCATGTTAAGATGAGTGCAACTGTGCAGTAGTTTGAGCATCCTTTGACATTGCCTTTCTTAGGGACTGGAATGAAAACTGACCTTTTCCAGTCCTGTGGCCACTGCTGAGTTTTCCAAATTTGCTGGCATATTGAGTGCGCACTTTCACAGCATCACCTTTTAGGATCTGAAATAGTCTCAAGTTTACTCAGGATAAAATGCATACCACTCCCAAAGGGCTAAAGACATCCCTCTCATTTCTTGAGAATGTCTTATCTCAGAGTCACCTTAATTTACAGATGTAATCACCTTTTCTCTTTTGAGGGTAACACTTCCTGCCTCTTTTTGGCAGAACTGTATTCACACAATCATCATGAGTTTTCCCCCAGTATGTTCCCTACAGACACCAGGCCCAGTGGGTAGTTTCATTGGATAACTTTTATAAATGGGTAAGCCCTTATTCCAGAGGATCCATCTCCAAGATACCCCAATACCCAAGCCCCAACATACTTCTCCAACCTCTATTCCTAAGTCCACTCAATTCCTAAGTATAAGACAATTTTCAAATATACTGACCCAATTTATCATTTTTGAAATACACCCTAAAATGACAAACTCTTACAAAGTCTTTGGTCTATCTTCACGCTTTTAGGGTTCTCTATCCCCTCACAGAGACTGTAAAAGGTAACCATGTCAAAATTCCTTCAACTTTGCCTTAAGTTAAAAATCTACTTATGAAGGGGTAAAATATTTTTAATATTTGGTAATAATATTTTACTGTATTCAATACTTAACTTGGGAACTGCTATGCTATTCAACCTGATGTGAAGAATTGACTCATTGGAAAAGACCCCCATGCTGGGATTGAAGGCAGGAGGAGAAGGGGACAACAAAGGATGAGATGGTTGGATGGCATCACTGACTCGATGGACATGAGTTTGAGTAGCTCCAGGAGTTGGTGATGGACAGGGAAGCCTGGCGTGCTGTAGTCCATGGGGTCGCAAAGAGTCGGACATGACTGAGTGACTGAACTGAACTGCTATGCTATACAATTTTTCCTTATAATTAAACACATGTAGCAGTTTATACATGTACATGATTACAAGATTTTACTAAAAAAAAAAAAAAAATTTACCTGTAACAATTCTGTATCTCTCAAAGATAATTTTGATTTCATAAGATGTGTCATAAGATACTTAAGATGTCTTTGAAAAGAAAACTTGAATATTTATTTGCATTAATCTCCAGTTCTTCAAAAATAAGAATTATTCATCTCTGAAATAAATTAATATTACTTACAAATCTGTGCTGGACATGTTAGGTATCTTCATTCACCTTTACTTAATCCTCACAGTAACTCCATGAGACAGTGATTCCCATCTCCATTTTATAGGTAGAAATGCAGCTTCAGAGAGGGCATTAATTTGTAGGAATGGAGAGTTTGTAGAAATTTATTTAGCTGTATTATACGCTTCTGACTAGATCACATGACATGGTTGCCTTAAACAATGTTTACTTCAATGACTGTGAAGAGGGTGCATGTAGTTCTATTGCCACCAGGTGCCATCTCAAAAACATTCAACTTTGGTAAGAATGGTGAAGATTTATAAAAGGTGGAGATTGTTAAAGTTATTACATCATAAGTTATTTTCTAGGGTAAGCTTTATCCCATATACCAAATGTTCTGAGAATGATGAGATGCTCAATCAAAAGGAATTAGTATATAGTAATAAGCAGACTGATAACATGATATAAGAAAATCATTTCTTATATTAAATTGAATAGTAATCCTTTATAATTACTGAGAAAGTTGTAATAAGACTCCTATATTTATGAGGTTAAAGTCGCTCAGTTGTGTCTAATTCTTTGTGACTCTATAGACTGTAGCCTGCCAGGCTCCTCTGCCCATGGAATTTTCTAGACAAGAATATTGGAGTGGTTGTTATTTCCTCCTACAGGGGATCTTCCCTATCCAGGGACTGAACACACATCTCTTATGTCTCCTGTGTATGTATATACTAACAGAAAATGCCTATACATTTACCCACACATACATTTAATACATTCAACCAATTTCCAGAATAATGGTGAAAGGAGAGGCCTTTTTTCCCTTTTGTAAATGTTTATGTCTTTGAGAATTAGGAAAGTAGCATATATTTAAGGTATAGAACATAAGATACAGTTTGGAAAATCCTGTGATAAAATCAAAAGCATTAAGCTTCCCTAATCATCTCTCTTTCCTAGAGCTGCTGAGTTAGTCATAGTCTTAAAAGCTGACTTAGAAAAAAAAAAAAAAAGAAAACCACACACACACATACATAGAATAGAACAGGAAAATGATTTTTCAAACCATCAATATTTTATTTAACAAAAGCCAACAACTGGAACATTTCTAGATCTTACAGTATATATTTGATATAAAAATAAAAAATTCTCCAAAATATGTACTAATAATACAGTTTTATGGATCTAAGTACATAGAAAATTTATTCTACATTTCAGTCACCCAAAACAACAGCTTGTGGTCACTTCCGATTGCACACAGTGGAAGAGTTCTATGCCAGGAAAGGCCAGATCCAACAGCCACAGAGCCAATGAGGATGGGCTATAAAATATGTGAAGGATTAAAGAAGTTCAATACATCACCAACATTAATAAATAAAAACTACCTTTCAAAAACAAGAAGTACGTTGAAAAACTGTCTTTGTTTATAGTGGCAACAGAATTAAAAAATGTGCTCCCTCATAGGTGAAATACATAGTATTTGTTTGTAACTGACTGGAATGAAGTGTACAAATCAACTACGGATAACTGGTGCAGCCTAGACACAAACATTTTCAGAGTCTAAACCAACCAGGCAAGCACAATTATATTTAAATGAAGGAGGAAATAGAAGAAATAAAATACTTCGTATGTGAATATTAGCAAAAAGTCCGTTACCATTGGTGATTTAAACATCAAAAAAGGCTTTCTCTTTTTTGATGTTTTTTTATGAAAGAAGAGAGAAATTTCTCTTCTTTCATAAATCCTTTAGTTACTTACGTATTACAAATCTGGGGAGCTGTAAGTGGAAAAGTAGAAAACACAAATTTAAAAACACATATGCCATCAAACATCACCACATTACCTGAGGATGTCCTAAATGATGAATCTGAAATTGACTCATCATTTTGCCAGGATAACCAGTGGTTGCAAATAAGTTTTCATTAACTGTGGACCATCTAAGAAAAGACAAAGGATGAAAATAAGTACAGAATCCTATACACAAACACAAGCTTTTCTAAAATTGGTTATTTCTCTTTGTACCAAAATGCTAATTTTATAAGTCTAAATTTGATAATATGGATTTACCATCAGACTGGGAATTTCAGGGAAGTTAGCTATAAATATTTTCTCATTCTGTGAATGTTTATTAATTGCTTATCATGGGTCACTTCATTAAATTTCAGGGTTACACAAAGTCAGCAGATCCCAAAAGTCTGACAATATGGCAGGAGATACAAACAAGGAATCAGACAAAAAATATTTCACAGCACAATACATTAAAAACCCAATACATTTAAAATTCTTATTGATATTTGTTTTAAAATAAATGATAAACTCATGAGTTTAAATTCCTTTGAATCAAGTAAACACCTAGAATACATAGATGTTTAAATATTCAAGTATTAAGGCAAAACAGACATTGGAATACACTGAATCAATGAACCACCAAGTGTTAATGGACCTCCAGCAACAAGTGTGCCACAATAATAAGTGCAGTAGGGGAGCTATGAGGGGAAAAAAAAAAGATTCCTTGACCAAAAAAAAAAAAAAAGGATATAAGTCTAGCTAATACTTTAATGTATGGTAGATATTATTAGTTGCTGTCCAACAGGCATTCTGCCCTGTTTCTGAGCTAACTGAACCCCAGCTGGGGCCTGGCACAGGGTGTTTGACCCCAAGGGGTAAGAGACAATTGGTATAAGGCAAAGATAACAATCCCCAATAAAAGGGGAGTGGCTCCTTCCTCTCCTCTTATTTTGGACAACATGGTATGAGGCTATGGTGTCTGGAACACTGAAAGTCATCTTGCAACTGGGAAGCATCAAGTCAAAGCCTTGCCACTGAGGATAACAGATGGAAAGATCTGAATACTTAATGACATAAACCAATCCTGAGATGACCTCCTTTAGACTTAAGTACCATAGTTTGCTGGTTTTATTTTTAGCAACTGGGAAAAAAAAATTAAAACTGAAGTATAGTTGATCTATAATATTATGTTAGTTTTAGGTGTACAGCACGGTTATTCAGTTATTCATATATTTTATATATACATATATATGTATTTCTTTTCAAATTCTTTTCCTTTATAGGTGATTACAAAATATCCCTTGTGCTACACAGCAGATCCTTTTTGGTAATCTATTTTATATATAATAGCATGTATGTGTTAATCCCAAACTCCAAGTTTATCTCCTCCTCTCCCCCTCTTTCCCCTTTTGTAACCAAAAGTTTTCTATGTCTGTGAGTCTAGAGTTTGTTGATTTAAAAATGTGTATTTGCTCACATCTCTGAAATCAAGATTCACCTTATAATCTAGGCCATGCTTACATTTAGTTGAATACATTTTTTTCTTAGGAATACAGAAAATAATACTGTCCTTAGGTTCTACAGTTTCATTGGGGGTATTTTAGATTTGATGAAATACAGTACTCTTGCCTGGAAAATCCCATGGACAGAGGAGCCTGGTAGGCTGCAGTCCACGGGGTCGCTAAGAATCGGATACAACTGAGCGACTTCACTTTCACTTTTCACTTTCATGCACTGGAGGAGGAAATGGCAACCCACTCCAGTGTTCTTGCCTGGAGAATCCCATGGACAGAGAAGCCTGGTGGGCTGCCGTCCATGGGGTCGCACAGAGTCGGACACGACTGAAGCAACTTAGCAGCAGCAGCAGCATATAATAAATGTTCTACTGATTTTAGTCTCTGTTAGTAAACTTCCAAGACTACACTATACAGTGCAATATTATGTAAAAATGAATGAAATGAAAAACAAGCACATTAAGTGGAAAAAAAGCCACAGGTCTATAATATCCAGTGTGTTCTCACTTGAGGACAATAATGGATGTAGTTTACATGCATAGACATGGGCCCACCTACATTTTACATCTTTATCAGCAGAAAAATTACGAAAGCATATGCTCTCAATTGTTGAGGTGGAATTAGTGGAGTAGTAACATTCTGTATTTTATAAACATTTTCAAAGAAAATATTGGAAAACAATCTCTCATCCAGACCAAAAAAAACAAAACAAAAAAAAACACAACAAAGCAAAACATCCATTTATAAAATAACCAGAGAAAAAGAAAAATTCAGTGCAAAGGAGAGGACTAGAAACATATTCTAGAAGTTGGCACAGCATGAACAAAGTAATCAAATACAAAAATCAAATTATAACTGCCCCCCCCCCCAACAATGGTACATTACCTGAATAAGCAGGCTCGATCCATGTGGACAGGTCTCTTATCTTGAGGGTAACTAAAAGATATTATTTTGCATCTTATGAATTATGTGTTGGTCTCAGGTAGGTGAACTTAAATTAAGGATTACAGGGTTATTTTCTCTTTAAAGGACACAATGCCCAAGGTACTTAAACTGTGACAAAATTCCAAATAAGCACTGAATTAAAATAGCTGAAGATATGAACATGATTTAGAACCATTATAGAACAACATCATTTAACAGGGTCAGTGTTCTTATTTTTTTTTAAACATAAGCAAACATTGCTTAATGGATTCCCAGGTAGCTCAGTGGTAAAAGAATCCACCTGCCAATGCAGGAGATGCAAGTTGGATCCCTGGGTCAGGAAGATTCCCTGGAGTAGGAAATGGCAACTTGCTCCAGTATTCTTGCTTGGAAAATTCCATGGACAGGGGAGCCTGTTGGGCTACAGTCTTATGGGGTCGTAAAGAGTCAGACATGACTGTGTGTGCGCACGTGCACACACACACACACACACACACACACACACACCCTCAATGAAAGATCTCCTCTGCATTATTCTTTCTGTTACTCTCAAAGTAAATCTGTAAAACCCATGACTGTTATGTAAAAGCCCATTAACTCTGGCCCTTTTGTAGGAGAGTCTTATTTTTGCTTTACAATGTGGCCCAGGTATACAAGAATAGGTCAATAGATCATTTAGCAATAGTGACTGATTTTTTGGTAAATAATAGATAAATATACTAAGGAAGTACCTGGATCGAGTAATATCCCAAATTAACCAATCATTCCCTGCAACAGCTCCAACTTTGAAGGTGTTTTTTAAGCACCAGTGTGCTGACATTAATGGCATCTGTTCTGATTCAAGTGATAAAATAGCCTGTTGAGCCAAAAGATCATAAAACCGAATTGTTCCATTCTTCTCTGCAACCATCAGCTGTAAGACAGAAAAACAAAGAGAATTCAACGACCTAATTTACTAGTCAAATCTGAGAAGGAGACAGAGATTCAATGTCATTTATACAGTAACATGTAAACATGTGTATATATTACAAAAGGGAGGTAAAATGCAAAGGAAATAAGATAAGCCTAGGTGAAAAAAAGAGTATCAAATATTAAAAAACTTCACAAGAAACTGGCAAAACGAAAGACACAAGAAAACTGGGTACAATTTTAAATGACTATACACAGTCCCCAGGAAGAAGAGCATAAAGATTCACTCTAAGTATATACATATATATACACATACACAGTTGAGTTATTCACAGTAGTTAAGGCTTTATAAAGTTGCTGCAAACATTGAGTTAGTGAATTATCAAATCACTGATCCTAAAGGAAATTAAAGGGTTGTGTTCCTGTGAGTCTCTGACCACAACATTTTTGTCAACTTATCAATACACAATCTTGTTTCTGTTTATAGACATCTTATTTAATACATATTGATTTATTAACATAGAAGTCACAGGCAACAGCACTGCAACTCATGTCTGAACAAAGCTTATCTAACACGTATTTTCTCCGTAAGGTGTCTCACAGTCTTCCTGCATTTAGGAATACTAAGTAGCTCTTTATTGACTATGCCAAAGCCTTTGACTGTGTGGATCACAATAAACTGTGGAAAATTCTTCAAGAGATGGGAATACTAGACCACCTGACCGGCCTCTTGAGAAACCTATATGCAGGTCAGGAGTAACAGTTAGAACTGGACATGGAACAACAGACTGGTTTCAAATTGGGAAAGGAGTATGTCAAGGCTGTATATTATCACCCTGCTTATTTAACTTATATGCCGAGTACATCATGAGAAAAGCTGGGCTGGAAGAAGCACAAGCTGGAATCAAGATTGCCGGGAGAAATATCAATAACCTCAGACATGCAGATGACACCACCCTTATAGCAGAAAGTGAAGAGGAACTAAAAAGCCTCTTGATGAAAGTGAAAGTGGAGAGTGAAAAAGTTGGATTA